>NC_084733.1:89533368-89583368 GCF_033978785.1 Entelurus aequoreus
GACAGGCAGCTGGAAGAGAAATATCCCAGAAGTTGCTTGCGTTGCTGGAAAAAAAAAGTGCATTTAAATGAAGCTCTTGCTCACCTTTCTACAGATGGAGGAACGAGAGAAGAGGACGCTGCTGGCTGCTCAACAGTTGACTGAGGAAGACTCGTAGAAGTCTGAAACAAAGCACCTTTTTATTTTAATGTCGTTGATTTTAGCTTTCATTAAACCTTGATGTTCTGTATTGCCTTATGTTTTTATTGTTGCCATCGTTTTATATACCAAAGTAGATGGGTTTGGTTCCGTTTTCTGTGCATTGAGGATTTCAAACCTATTCACTTACCATAGATGATCAGCTTTAAAAGCCGGCTAGATGAGTGCAGACGACTTTACAGGAATTTATATATTAACACGATGGCTGCTCTCTGCTTTGGTAGACATTCATATACAAAACACAAAAGCAGTGAAGTTGGCACGTTGTGTAAATGGTAAATAAAAAGAGAATGCAATGATTTTCAAATCCTTTTCAACTTATATTCAACTGAATAGACTGCAAAGACAAGATATTTAATGTTAACTTACAATTTAATGGCAGCAACACATTGCAAAAAAGTTGTCACAGGGGCATTTTTACCACTGTGTTACATGGCCTTTCCTTTTAACAACACTCAGTAAAGGTTTGGGAACTGAGGAGACACATTTTTGAAGTGGAATTATTTCCCATTCTTGCTTGATGTACAGCTTAAGTTGTTCAACAGTCTCCCTTCTGATATTTTAGGCTTCATAATGCACCACACATTTTCAATGGGAGACAGGTCAGGTTAGTACCTGCATATGTTGTAACACGTGGCTTGGCATTGTCTTGCTGAAATAAGCAGGGGCGTCCATGATAACGTTGCTTGGATGGCAACATATGTTGCTCCAAAACCTTTATGTACCTCTCAGCATTAATGGCGCCTTCACAGATGTGTAAGTTAGCCATGCCCTGGGCACTAATACACCCCCATACCATCACACATGCTGGCTTTTACACTTTGCGCCTAGAACAGTCCGGATGGTTCTTTTCCTCTTTGTTCCGGAGGACACGATGTCCACAGTTCCCAAAAATTTTTTTAAATGTGGACTCGTCAGACCACAGAACACTTTTCCACTTTGCATCAGTCCATCTTAGATGAGCTCGGGCCCAGCGAAGTCGGCGGCGTTTCTGGGTGTTGTTGATAAATGGCTTTCGCTTTGCATTGTAGAGTTTTAACTTGCGCTTACAGATGTAGCGACCAACTGCAGTTACTGACAGTGGTTTTCTGAAGTGTTCCTGAGCACATGTGGTGATTTCCTTTACACACTGATGTCGCTTTTTGATGCAGGGATCGAAGGTCCGTAATATCATGGCTTACGTGCAGTGATTTCTCCAGATTCTCTGAACTTTTTGATGATAATACGGAGCGTAGATGGTGAAATCCCTAAATTCCTTGCAATAGCTGGTTGAGAAATGTTGTTCTTAAACAATTTGCTCAGGCATTTGTTGACAAAGTGGTGACCCTCGCCCCGTCCTTGTTTGTGAATGACTGAGCATTTCATGGAAGCTGCTTTTATACCCAATCATGGCACCCACCTGTTCCCAATTTGCCTGTTCACCTGTGGGATGTTCCAAATAAGTGTTTGATGAGCCTTCCTCAACTTTCTCAGTCTTTTTTGCCACTTGTGCTAGCTTTTTTGAAACGTGTTGCAGGCACCAAATTCCAAATGAGCTAATATTTGCAAAAAATAAAGTTTTCCAGTTTGAACGTTAAGTATCTTGTCTTTGCAGTTTATTCAATTGAATATAGGTTGAAAAGGATTAGCAAATCATTGTATTCTTTTTATTTACACAACGTGCCAACGTCACTGGTTTTGGGGGTTTTAAACGTATTACTCAACATTGACAGACTAGTAGCAAACACAGAAAAGTTCACACACCAACACACAATCACTGCAAATGATGTGCTGTGTACCTGCAGTGCAGAGAGGCAAGAAGCCTGATAGAGGAAGAATAGGTGCTCTGCGTTGGGTGGAGGAGACAGGATGAAAGAATTTGGACTACTGGCCCAAGACTTTAAAAAGTCATGCAGGAAGTGGGGAGCATGCAAAAAAAAGTTTAAACAAAGAAAAAAAGACGATGAAGAGGAGAGTAATGGAAATGATAATGAAGTACCGTATTTTCCCGGACTGTAAGAGGCAACTTTTTCCCTACACTTTGAACCCTGTGGCCTTGAAAATAGTGCGGCTTATTTCTGGATCGTCCTTCACCAACAGCCATAATGTTTTGTATTTAAACAATAGTTTTCTTAAAACACAGAGACGCTGAAAAGGTGTTATTGTTTGTGCTACGGCGCCATCTTACGGACAAATTCGCTCACTGCAGGTGCTGCGAGTTGGAACGTCTACAGCAGGGGTCACCAACGCGGTGCCCGCGGGCACGAGGTAGCCCGTAAGGACCAGATGAGTAGCCCGCTGGCCTGTTCTAAAAATAGCTCAAATAGCAGCACTTACCAGTGAGCTGCCTCTATTTTTTAAATTTTATTTATTTACTAGCAAGCTGGTCTCGCTTTGCCCGACATTTTTAATTCTAAGAGAGACAAAACTCAAATAGAATTTGAAAATCCAAGAAAATATTTTAAAGACTTGGTCTTCACTTGTTTAAATAAATTCATTATTTTTTTTACTTTGCTTCTTATAACTTTCAGAAAGACAATTTTAGAGAAAAAATACATCCTTAAAAATGATTTTAGGGTTTTTAAACACATATACCTTTTTACCTTTTAAATTCCTTCCTCTTCTTTCCTGACAATTTAAAACAATGTTCAAGTAAATTTATTTTTTTTATTGTAAAGAATAATAAATACATTTTAATTTTATTCTTCATTTTAGCTTCAGTTTTTTCGACGAAGAATATTTGTGATATATTTCTTCAAACTTATTATGATTAAAATTCCAAAAAATAATTCTGGCAAATCTAGAAAATCTGTATAATCAAATTTAAATCTTATTTCAAAGTCTTTTGAATTTCTTTTAAAATTTTTGTTCTGGAAAATCTAGAAGAAATAATGATTTATCTTTGTTAGAAATATAGCTTGGTCCAATTTGTTATATATTCTAACAAAGTGCAGATTGTATTTTAAAACATGTCATCAAAATTCTGAAATTAATCTTAGTCAGGAAAAATTACTAATGATGTTCCATAAATTATTTTTTTTATTTTTTCAAAAAGATTCGAATTAGCTAGTTTTTCTCTTCTTCTTTTCGGTTGAATTTTGAATTTTAAAGAGTCGAAATTGAAGATAAACTATGTTTAAACATTTTATTGTCATTTTTTTTTGTGTTTTCTCTGTTCAATTAAGTGTAAATATCCTTAATTATTAATAATAACATAGAGTTAAAGGTAAATAGAGCAAATTGGCTATTTTCGGCAATTTATTTAAGTGTATCAAACTGGTAGCCCTTCGCATTAATCAGTACCCAAGAAGTAACTCTTGGTTTCAAAAAGGTTGGTGACCCCTGGTCTACAGTATTTCCTTCTGTTTAGTGCCTTGAAACGGAGGTACAAGAGCCATTCCGTCAACTAATCGTCCAATTTCTACTCATATGCTTTCTTCATTCATCACTCCAAGCAAGGTTTCTAAGTTACAATATACCTAAAACAATTTATACTTACTAAACCGTTATACATGTTTGATAGTGTTTTCATGCTCATTTATATGCGCTGTTGTAATGTAATCAAACTAGCATCGTCAACATTAGCTAACATGTCAACACGTTTACAAGTGTCTGTGTTTGTATCATTAACTTACAATGGCATTCTTTTTATACCGTCGAAGTTTCACAAATTCCTCAGCACATTCACCAAAACGTCACCGTGGAGTTGTTGAGTATGTTTAGCTGGCCCATGAACATGACTTCTGTTTTGTCTGATCAGCCATTTTACTGCAGTGTTACAATTAAGGTACGTAAATAAACATTTACAAAATATTTCTAATTTCACAACCTATGTATCTGCGGCAAAAAATATACGGAAACACTGAACTTAAGTGGGTGCGGCAAATATACCGGTGCGCTCTATAGTCCGGAAAATACGATATAAGAAATTAATGTTGAAAGGTTAGTGGAATGAATGAATGTGTGTTTGTAGGAGAAGCTCACCTGCAAAGGATGGGTTCCAGCTTGGACCTGTGGGAGAGACGTGCTCTGATGGCCAATGTGGTTCTCTGGCTGCTGTTGCTGTGCTGGAGGAGGAGACGACTGAGAGGATGGGGGTATCATCCCCTGCTGGGTGGGAACCTGTGAGAACCAACAATATTTGAAATGCATCAGAAAGACACAAAAACCAGCACTCATTCACTGCAGTATTTCCGAAAAAACCTGAGTCCTCATTGTAGGCTTTATACCTTGAAGCCACATTTATTGTACTTACCTGTTAGTTAGCATAGGCAAACATTTTAAATATAAGTCTGAAAATTCAACACATATAGAAAATTCCCATGTACACCCACAGTTACCTGTCTGTGGCATTTATATGAAGGCCTATATATTAAAGCTAAAAAAAAAAGGGACCAAACAGCTGTTATATAAAATTACTCACAAAAACCGAGGAAGAAAAATGGGACATTTGATCTACCTTAGGGGGAAGTGATGCTTGGTAGTATACTCCATACTATAAGAAACAAAACATAAAGACAGGGTAAGACTGGGAAAGTTGAAAATGAAGGGGGAAAATGGGATTTGGAACCTTCTGCTGCTTGAACGAGGGGTGGAACGGTTCACAGAATCCACGGTTCTGATCTCATTACGGCTTTTATTACGGTTGTCGGTTTGGGTCAGTGTACCTTGTTCTTGTTAAAACCCCGGAGCACCATAAATCCCAATAATCGACCAATAACATTTAGCTTTTGTGGTTCTTACAAAAATACCTTCTGTACAAAAACTTTAAAATGTCTCCTAGAGTGCCGACCCTTGAATTACCATAATTTCCGGACTATACGCCGCTACTTTTTCCCCTCGTTCTGGTCCCTGCGGCTTATACAAGGGTGCGGCTTATTTACGGCCTGTTCTTCTCAGACACAGACGAAGAGGATTTCGGTGGTTTTAGTACGCAGGAGGAAGACGATGACACAATGATTAAAGACTGACTTTTCATATACCGGTAGGCTGGTTATTTTGATAACGTACAGGCGAGCACTTTGTATTACTTTGCACCGTTGTATTATTTGTACTCTGCACGAATGCTGTTCGCCATGTCAAAGATGTGAAAGTTTGATTGAATGATTGAAAGATTTATTGTTAATAAATGGGACGCTTTGCGTTCCCAAACAGTCATCTCTGTCCCGACAATCCCCTCCGTGGTAGCAGGAACCCCTATATACCACGGTAATTACACATCAAAACCCTGCGGCTTATAGTCGGGTGCGGCTTATATATGGAGCAATCTGTATTTTCCCCTAAATTTAGCTGGTGCGGCTTATAGTCAGGTGCGGCTTATAGTCCGGAAATTACGGTAAATGCTAAATAATCCTTACATTTATTGATACATCGTTGGGAAATTTTGCCCAGTCTTTCAAGTCAAAGCATAACAACGTAATAACTGCTTTTTAAGTTTACATGCTTTAAAGTCAGAGAAAGCACACACAAGGATGCATCAGTTATTATTTCAACACTGGTGGCCAAACTACAGTATTAAAAGCTATCACGTTATCATTAACTTGAGTGAAGATCTTTAAGCTGTTACAGTTTCTGGCATCTGTGGTCGTGTCAACAACAGATGGACAAGTAGTCATAAAATAAAAACAAAAACAAAAAAACATCCATCCATCCATTAAGGATCGCTTGTCCCTTTTGGGGTTGCGGGGGACTGGAGCCGGGGACTGGAGCCATCACCTGACAGAACTGTTGGGCTCTTTGGAGTAAGAGATGAGTTTCGTAGTTTTTTTCACACACTGGTGTTTAAGATGGCCGCTTCAAAGGTCTGAGTGACAGGGAGGCAGACAAGGAGCTTGCTCGAGAAGGGGGAGCTAAAGTGCTGCCATGGCTCCGTGGAGGTCAGTGAAAGTTTAGTTTTGGTGGGAGCGGTTGAGTGTTAGTGGACCTGTACGCATAAACACGATTTCTCCAGACAAACGTTCCTTCTCCTCACAATGACAGCATTTACATGACTTTTTGTGCTTAATAATACTTTTCCTTTTATTGGCCAATCTGCCCTTCTGTTAAAGCGGAAAACACGGAGCCCTACGTTCCAAACTGATTAGTAACAACGAAAAAATAACAAGCACTCCGAAATGTATCAGGTCAACCAAACTGTTGAGATTTTTCTCATAAACCGTTCCATCCCTAGCATGAACACTGTTCTAGGGGCTTGAATACCCAACATGGACGCATTACAAAAGAGATACTGTGGGAGATGCTTGTAATATGTGACCTGTGCTGGCAAAATGAGTCACAATGAGGACATTTTAAAAACTGAGTTATTGTTATTTACACATTCTCCATCTAAAGACCTTCAAAATGATATATGGTTTGTTGGAATCGGACAGAAAATGACCGAGTTACATCCGATTGAAGTCGACCAAGTTTGAGGGTCCGTTTTGAGAAAAACCAGCTTAAAGTTTACTGTTCCAGAACAGAATGTTCCAAAACAAAACTCCATAGCAACCATACCTTAAAAGTCCTTGTAGCAACACCAAAATTGGTACAATTAAAGTCAAATCCCATGTCTAAAAGAAAAATATATATTCAACTCTATTGAAAACGGTTATGTACAAAAATGTCAACACTGTTATGTCACAGGTTTTTTTGTTCACTGGTCAGTTTGTCAGCTGGTCAGCTGTCCGTAATATTCCTGACCAGCAGCACTAAGAAGATTCGCCGACTGCAGTGAATTTAGCGCACTTGCAACCGCCTGTGTACCCTCTCCACTTTCTAAATCCATTACGGAATGTAAAACAGTCTAACTTATCCACAAAAATAATAATTAAATGTTCGAAAATCACCTTTTTTCACCAAATATTCCGCTGGAATTACTGAGTGTTGTTTTTCATCAGGGCGCTGCCATGATACCACAATGCACCGCGCGGGGTGATTCAACCAATGAGGGTACGCCTCACAGCGACCGCTTAGCAACAAGCCGGATTTGTTTACGTCGGGACAAGTTTAAAAACTCGAATTATATTGGTTCAGAATGGCGTCATCGGGAATTCCATGCTCATTTTTAGAAAGTACGTAAACTTGGCGTCACAATGATAGCAAATATGGCTAGGGGGATTCCCCCTTATTGCCGCCAGTGAGCGTTGAAAACACTTGATTTTCTCAAGGAATTTTAACACAAAGGACTAATTTCTGAAGACATACCTCGTACAAAACCTTCAAATAAAGGTTATATAAGATGTTTTCTTGCTATTTTGATGATTGGGATCGCTAGATTGTGGCTTTATGGACTCATTTTTGTGAAAATCTCAATTTCAACCAAGATACATTTTTGTCACTTATTTGCCTATAGCTCAAAATTAGCCTGTGCGTATTCCGACTCATTTTGCCAGCACGGGTCACATATTTCAAAGATCAAAGGGAAATATTACAATTGCAAGTCAATATGATGCAATGCTGGTATAATGTGGTACAAGGTTAGTGTATTTGTGGAGCATATTGGACTGTGTTCAAAGCTGGTTAGTTAACGGTGCTCTAAAGCTTGAGTTATTTTCTTGGAAGAACTGAGTTGATGTACCTGCTGTGGTGCCACTGGAACAGACTGGCTGCTGGGGAGAGTGGGCACGAGTTCAGCCTGGACACCTGGCATCTGAGGTTGAGCCTTAAACATTAAAGAGAGAAAACATCAGCATGTTTTAAAAATATGATGATCTTAATCATGGGAACTGGGCAGGAATTCTTGTTCATGTTACCGCATGGTCAAATGCAGTTGCTTGAACAGGTGTTGAACACTGATTTAGCAGCGACAACAACTGGCCCGAAATAAAAGAACATATGGATCTTTGCTTCTGATTCACCATCGATGGAAGCTAACCCATTTAGAGAATGACTCACCACTGACACATGCTGCAGTGGCATTTGGTCATTTTGTGTCTGAGGGCATGACACTTGGGGCTGAAGCTGCTGACTGGGAGGGGCACTGTAGGACATTCCAGGCTGAGTTTCAGTGAGGACAGACGGACCAGATGGTCTGTCTCCCAAGTGAGAGGCTGTCAGAAATGGAAACTATGTTATTCTTGATCACGCAATGGGGCGTAACAAGTTTAGAACAAATCAGCGTCGATACATGCCTCCGCCAGTGTGCTGTGGCTGCTGGTGTTGGTCAGCCTCAGAATCCTCGGATTCTGGCTGAATGGGAGCCAAACTATGAATCTGAACTGGGGCTTGCCCAGCTGACTGAGGGACATAGGAGACCCCTTGAGTCAAGCCGGTGGGTTGGGCTGATTGAGAAGTGTTGTAGGTAGCTGTTGGGAGGCTTTGCTGAGATGCAGGCTGTGCTGACATCGGTGCATTGTGTTGGTTGGCTTGTGGGGGAGAGACATAGGCGGCGGGCTGTGGCACTGACTGGGACAGAGGCGCCTCCTTGCTGGACTGGTGGCTTGGCTGCTGTGCTGTTTGTAACGGACCCTGTTGTTCTTCTTCAATTCTTCTCTTCTCCTGGTCTTCTCTGACCTGTAGAGGGCAAAGTATCACAGTGACTAAAAAGAACAAAAAATGTATTGCACATTAATACTCAATAGTGGCATCGTATGTGTATACATTGTTTAAAAACACTGGTGTATATATTGTATCTGCTGATGTATTTCTGTTGTAGTTGTACAAATGTATTTATATATATATATACACATATATTGGACAATACCAATAAAAGAGGCCAATATCGATATATGCCAAATATCAGCGCCGATAATTGGGTCGATCCCTAATTAATACTGCTGGTGAGTTGCTTTCTTAAGTGCATGCAGAGGTAGATAAAGCTGCTGATGACCACTCATGACACTTCAAATGTAGGTACTGCCCTCTACTGGTGTTGAGAAAAACTACATCAGGAAGTTCCCTGCAGCCATCCATCCATACATCCATCCATCCATTTGACCCTCTCCGGGTCATGGCGGTGGCTGGAGCCTATCCCAGCTGTACTCAGGCGGAAGGCAGGTTACACCCTGGACAAGTGGCCAACACTCACATTCACACACTAGGGACCACATAGTGTTGCCAATCAACCTATTCCCAGGTGCATGTCTTTGGTGGTGGAAGGAAGCCGGAGTACCCCGGAGGGAACCCACGCAATCATCCACAGATGTTAATTCTAATGCTAATTAGAGACCCTCGGCAACTGTATGAAACTCTGCAGTCAATCAAGTAGATGTTATTTGGAACATTTACAGTAATCAGAAATGGTGATTAAGAACATACCTGCTGCCGCTGAGCTCTCTTGCGACTGATAAGAGAGACTCTGTCCTTGATGGCCTTGGCAATTGTCTTGTGGTCACCATCGCACACATACCCGGACTCCACCTAAAACCGACGGAAGAAAATTGAGCAAAAAACCATGTGTGGTTTCATTCATTAAACCCCAATAAACTTCAGCGATGTTCACCATTTCCTGAGCGACATCATCCGGGACATCTTTGTTAAGGTCAAAGGAGAACTCAATGGCTTCGTTGTCTTTGTATTTTCCCTTTAGCTTTTTGATATCTTCGATTCTCAGCCACAACTTAATAGCTTCCATCTCTCCGTCATCTTCTTCAGCCAACTCCACGCGCACACCTGTGTCTTCCTGAAAGAAGGCGTGGTTGAGGAGGTCCTTGATCGAGTACCTAAGTAAAAGGGAATAAGTACGTAAGAATAATGAAGTGTTGACATTAAAAGGTAGTTTCTAAAAGTGTTTGGGTGCTCTCCCTAAATGTGACACCTCTCATCCTTGTTCTGGCGAATGCATCCTTCGATGATCTCCTTCACCTCAGGAATGGCCACTTTGTCGAAGCTGCCCGGCTTCACCCCCTACAGGACGCAGAGAACAATGAATGACAATGGTTCTTGTGCTCAATGATCATGTTCTCATCTTGGAGGCTAACCCATAACGTTTTTTGAACGCGAGTGCTTCGACATAAGTGTTGCTTTATTTGGCCAGCGTTATATAGAAAAACTAAACAAAGCCTGGTACGATTGTTAAAGGAGGAACTCATCATATGGTTAAAAAAAAGACTGGCCGACGCCTACATACTTTTATTAACTGTACAATTGTGAAGCTTGTCAATGTCAATGAGTTTAGGAATTAGCAAAGCTGATTTAGTTTGTGCGGGGAAAAGAAAATGGGAGTACCAGCTCAAATCTAAAGTGCTGAATGAGACAATACCAGAAACAATGAGCCCATCTCCTTAGAGAAGACGAATGCAACACTAGAACACGCGACAGCACCAACACAATGGCACGTTGTTTCTGAGTGAGTAAGCCGTTTTAGCCTGCCTACAGTTGATCGGGGCAACTTTAAAGCTCAACACTACGGAAGGAAGTCCGTTTTTAAATGTGCTTTTCTTCAAAGCTAAAAAATGAGGTCAAGGCACATTTACAGGTGTGAATGCAGACTAAGGTTTAGCCTTTCCATGTCACTCAAAATGAATCACACGAGTGTGTTGAAAAAGTAAACAAGTATGATTAAGATCAGAAATATGAAACTCTTTAAATGTTACTGCTCTTTGACAATCCCTATAAGAGGAAGATTAGTCACTTGGAAAATAAAACTGTGCTTGTTCAGCACTCTTATCAGCTAGCCATGCCAGAAGCCCACATACACATAGCAATTAAGAGGCAAACATCGAAAAAACAGGATAAGTAGCTTGTTAGTAACTTTTGCTAAGACAGGTTATGGGTTGGAGATGTATCTATTCACTCAGGCTTAGAGGGTGCAAAAGTTACACGTGTAAAAATAAAATTGGTACTAAAAAAGGAGTCAATGTGGAAAAAAGACATTGATTCCAGAATGGGACACTAGCCTTCTTGGCACAAGGGGGTGGGCATGGAGGCCTAGCGAGAAGACTTACGCTGGTCACTCTGCGGTAGATCTGTGCAGCATTCTGGCACTCTGAGTAAGGGTACTCGGAGGTGGCCATCTCCAGCATGCACATTCCAAAGGCATACACATCCACTGACTCGTCGTACTTCTCCTCATACATCTCAGGCGCCATGAACTCAGGGGTACCTTAAATCAAAACAACTATTCAGAACTCTCTCTTCCTTACTGACAGAGTGGGCTTCTCACAACCCACTGCCCCTTCTCTGCTCCTCCAAACCCATGAAAAGGGGTTGAGGAAGGAGGACGGGAAGGGTGACTGGCCCGACGACGTCTCCCGGGGTGGGATCTGCGAGGTTGGAAGTTGGAAGAGAAAGAAGAGAGAAAAGGGGGAAGGAAGGCAAAACAAAAAAAGGAGGGAGAAGGCGAACTCAGTTAGACTGTAGAGAAGAGGGCACATGTTTGTCTGTGTAGGACCTTCAATTTTGGAATAAGACCATTTTCCTGAGGTAACTGATGTGCAGAACGCCACACTTGTAAGCCAAAATGGCAGTTATCAACTATATTCACTAATCAGGATATTGAATATGACAATGCTAAATGTGTCAATTTATTCACAGAACTGTCAACGTCCGAGAAACGCGACTAGCTATGGAAATAACTTCTGTCAAGACCTTGCCTACAAACCACATTCACATTTCCTGTTATTAACACTTACCTTTAATAGTCTGACTTACCGGCTCTCCTCGACCTGCAGATTCAAAATGTTATTTACAGTCAAGGCTGAGAGTAGCATCTCCCACAGCTAGTTACTGTTCCCAGTTGTGTGTCCCTGAACATCAGCTACGCGTTATTAACGTATCAATTCATATTCAATCTTAGGTCTTACACAGAAAAACTTTGTTTATTTGAATGCAATTGTTTTGTTTGTTGTTTCAAACTGATGTGTGTTCCAGCACACTGTCAAGACTTACCAGGCCCAAAACAGTTCATACTTTTCTTCATTGACCAGCAGTACCCTATTTATTCCAAACAGCAGAAGGGGCACAGCTGTAGCTAGAGCCTACATTTTAAGCAAAAAGGCTAACAAGAGAGAAAAATGGGGGAGAGCTCCCTGGGTATGAACGACAGAGAAAAACAATCTGCAGTCCTGGAATCTTTTTAAAAGACAGTAAGAGACAAACACTAGAGGGGATTGGGGGGACCTGTTGAGGCAAACCCATAGAACAGATATGTTAAACATCATGTGTCTAACTGGCAAACAGACCACATATTTCCAAACCACAGAACAAGACCAGTCAGTCTAAGACAGAAGCAACGGCCATACCTTTTAGCCATGGCCAGGTTAGCCTGCAAGAAGGCATAACAACTAATGATATTGTTTGACAGCAGTGGGAAAATTAGGCGCTACTTACATTCAGTAGATGCCTGGAAAAAAACTTTTCTTTGAGAAGCAGAAGTATTGCGTACACTTCATCAAGAGTGAAATCCCTGTGGTGATCTACCTAAGATTACCACAGTAAATGGCCTCCGTTTGAGCTGTGGTTTGAGAGACAGCTTGAAACGCTGTGGTCTGTTTTTGAACCTCATCGTCAAAAACAAGTTGTAAATTACCCTCGTTAAAAACACCGTCATTTTCAGTCTTAAAACATATCATGACCCCAGAAACAGCCCCGGCCCAGCAGCAAGAGAAGCACAAAGAGGTAGAAATGACTTGGGTGTCGTACCTATGACACTCTTGGCAAAGGAAGCACGCTTCAGTGTGGCCAGCCCCAGGTCTCCAATCTTTACAGATCCTGTCGGGCCTGTGATGAAAATGTTGTCGCATTTCAGGTCCCGGTGGATGATTGGAGGTGCACGGGTGTGAAGAAAGTGGAGTCCCTTGAGGATCTGTCTACACCAGCTCCGCAGCACTTTAATTTTCATCACCTTGAACCTCTTTAGATATCTGTAAACAAAAAAAAGTTCAGATCATATCTTAAATTCTGTTAAAATAACATGTGTACTCATTTAATCAGAGGTGTACCATGATTATTTTAATACAGGTAAAGTTTCACAAGCACATACGTTTTGAGTGTGCCAGAAGTCATGAGTTCAGTGACCAGAACAATGCACTTCTTCCCCTTGGAAGGTCCCTCCCAGGAGTCGTAAAAGCGGACAATGTTGGGATGTTGCAGTCCCTTTAACATCCCCGCTTCCTCCTTAAAGCGCTGCCGCTCCGTCTTTGACAGCTTGCGGTCCTGTGAGGAGTCAGAGCAAAGGAAACACTTGAGATTTGATGGAAGACAATTACCAAGGAGCTGTCCTACGATTCAAATCTTAGTCAATGTTTACTGAATTTTAGTAAGGTATAGGTTATATGCTATGTCTAGTGTGTGTTATGTGGGCTCTGTACCGTGGATGTCGTTGTGGTTTGTGCAGCCCTTTGAGACACTTGTGATTTAGGGCTATATAAATAAACATTGATTGATTGATGTTGTCAAGAAAACTGCAATTAAGACGGTGGTGTTCTTTTCCCACGTGTAAAACAATGGTCACAACCACCAGGCCGTAGAAAACTTTGAGAAGCAATTGATGAAGGAAAAAAAAACGTTTTAAAATTGTATGTATTTTTTTATTAATTTTTTTAAAGGGGGTTTGTTTCATTTGAAAAACTAGGGATCGATCAATTATCGGTGCCGATATTTGGTATTTTGACATATAGCGGCATTAGCCTTATTTTTTATTGGCATCTGCTTTTTTACTGATAATTAATGGTAATATTTACAGTCCTGGTCAAAGGTTTACATACACTTGTAAAGAACATAATGTCATGGCTGTCTTGAGTTTCCAATCATTTCTTATTTTTTGTGATAGAGTGAAAAGCACCAATTCCATTGGCAGCAAAACAGACCACAGAACTTTCCTCCAGAAGGTCTTATATTTGTCCATGTGAAAAATGTAGCTGTTTGGGCACAATACGTTTGGAGGAGAAAAGGTGAGGCCTTTAATCCCAGGAACACCATACCTACCGTCAAGCATGGTGGTGGTAGTATTATGCTCTCGGCCTGTTTTACTGCCAATGGAACTGGTGCTTTACAGAGAGTAAATGGGACAATGAAAAAAAGGAGGATTACCTCCAAATTCTTCAGGACAACCTAAAATCATCAGCCCAGAGGTTGGGTCTTGGGCACAGTTGGGTGTTCCAACAGGACAATGACCCCAAACAGTGTTAAAGGAATGGCTAAATCAGGCTAGAATTAAGGTTTTAGAATGGCCTTCCCAAAGGCCTGACTTAAATGTGTGGACAATGCTGAAGAAACAAGCCCATGTCAGAAAACCAACAAATTTAGCTGAACTGCACCAATGTTGTCAAGAGGAGTGGTCAAAAATGTAACCAGAAGCTTGTCAGAAGCTTGTGGATGGCTACCAAAAGTGCCTTATTACAGTGAAACTTGCCAACTAAATATTAACATTGCTGTTTGTATACTTTCGACCCAGCAGATTTGGTCACATTTTCAGTAGACCCATAATACATTCATAAAAGAACCAAACTTCATGAATGTTTTTTTGTGACCAACAAGTATGTGCTCCAATCACTATCACAAAAAAATAAAAGCTGTAGAAATTATTGGAAGCTCAAGACAGCCATGACATGATGTCCTTCACAAGTGTATGTAAACTTTTGACCACGACTGTAAATAAGAGTGTTGCCACAGGAATGCTATAAACCCAGGGAAGTAAAATAATGAATCCATCATCTTCCACCAATTAAAACCTTCTTAAAATTATATTTCGATCCAGTGCAGCCACAAACCGTATTGTAGTAAGTTAAAGCAACCCCGAAATATGCGCTAGCCAAATGAGTCCCTGACCTACAATAGTTTTGCATGCTATTTACAGAACTGGAATGAAAGTTATTCGGCACAGTAACGATAAAGGTAGGACATAAAAAAACTGAGTTTATGGCAAAGCTCCCAAGAAGCTTAGCAAAAACTATGTCGTATGTTAGCTAATCGCTTTGATAATGCGAGTACCTGATAAATGTCTTTGGTGCGATTTAGTCTTTGTACATTTCTCACCACATAAACAGCAAGTAAAAAGATTTCTAGGTTTGGGATGCTGCGGGTCGGCGGTGCACCAAAAAAATCTGGAATGTGTATAACCGCCCTTCTCATATTTCCTGAGTAATTCCTGGCGTGACCTACATTTACAACATAGCAGAACTTTATAGAGTGAGAAACGCAGAGCAGCAAGACAGGCCCAAATACCCTCAGCCAAAGACCTCCACTGCATACCCCTGGAGACTTGGCAAACTGCCAGGCTGTCCAGGAAATTCAACCCGCTACTGAGTGGAGAATGACCTGTGTGTGTAAAACTGAAAACTTCAGACTGTGACAGAGCACAATCTTTGCTTCTACGTTTGGTTTTAAAGCTGACAATTTGGAATGTAGGGGAGGGCAAAGTATCAAATGGGCGTATGTAAAAACTCTGCAAGTCAGAGATGACACTGAATGACTAATTAAAATGCACTTGGACCCACTGACCTACTTTTCAGAGTGTTTACCATCAGGGGAAGCGGTTCTCTTTCTTGTTCCGCACACCATGCGATGACGTGCAATGTCAAACACCCACAACGCACACAAGCTTAGGATTGCGACACCACTAAGCCCAACAAAAAAAACAGCTACCAAATTAATGACAGTGTTTTGTCTGTCAGTACACTTTCACAGATGCCTATAAACTACCCTCAACAGGCAGAGATGATTGCTTAATTAGCAAAAAGGCTGTGGTAATTTGTTAAGTGTGTTGGAAACATGCTACAATTGGCCAATGGGACATCAGTCACGGGTAACATTTGGAGGAACCTTGTTTATCAGAAAAATAAAACCACCGGGTGCATGTTTTGACACATTTTCACCGCTGTGTGGGCGGCGATTCAGGAGTAGAAAAAGAGTCATATGAAGAAATTAGAATACTGAATGCAGGGTTCGAATTTAACCACGGTAACCATAGACATTTTATAAGTAGACGCAGCATCGACCGCTACTGCCTACTGCCGCTGACGAGACGCGGGGCCGCCATCTTGGAGTGGTGATCCGCTCCAGTCAGTGCAATTCATTTGGCAGGAGCAATGAACTGTCAGTGCATTTAATTCATCCTACCTCACTGAATACCACTGAGTTTCACGCGCTTTTTTGTCATACGTGTAGCTATGATAAAGGACACATGTTTTATTATTCATAGTTTGCTTAACAGTAATACAATATTCTTATATGCTATAAGTGACCAGACGTCCGAGATCAAAACTGGCAATATAATCCCAGAGAAGGGGGAAAAAACGGTCAGCTATTTTTAAGTTGAAGAAACAATATGATTAGGTTATATATACATGCGTATATCCTACATAAACAATGTAGACTTATACAGACCTAGAGACTGTATCTCTATTGCTGCAGCAGCAGTGTTTATTCTGTCTTGACACTTTGTTTTGATATTTGGTATTACATTCTTCCCTTAAATGATAATGTTTACAGTGATTTTTTTATATGTATTTTTTATGTATGTCGCTTTGGATAAAAGCGTCTGCCAAATACTTAAACATAAACATATATAAACACCTGAAAGTCTTTATATCAGCTAAAACCACCAATCTGTTTCACTGGATTCAGAATAAAACCAAATTAGTATTTGAATATTGTTACTTGAAGACTTATTCCTGGTTACAATTATACTGTTAAGAAAGTATTGTCTTTTACTTTGTATCTTATTATATATTACCCCCCGGCCCCCACACAATCTGGACTGTGGTCTTAACTTTTACCCCTGTTGGCTTTTACAATCTTTATCTTCATCATTTATTTCAACTTTATGTTATTCAAGTACGACATTTTTAAATTAATTATTAATCGGGACGGTATAGCTCGGTTGGTAGAGCGGCCGTGCCAGCAACTTGAGGGTTGCAGGTTCGATCCCCGCTTCCGCCATCCTAGTCACTGCCGTTGTGTCCTTGGGCAAGACACTTTACCCACCTGCTCCCAGTGCCACCCACACTGGTTTAAATGTAACTTCGATATTGGGTTTCACAATGTAAAGCGCTTTGAGTCACTTGAGAAAAAGCGCTATATAAATGTAATTCACTTCACTTCACTTCACTTAAATTGTATTAATTTCATTGACAAGCAATTCTATTATGGTCATACTTTTGTTTGCTAGCGGCTACGATTTCAGTACTATTGAAGATCTTTGCTCCTTCTCAACTCTGTGGTAATATTATTTTCACAAAATACCACCAATAGTACGCTAATGTTAAATCTTACTTGTGAAAAGTAATCCTCCGATTCCTATTTTCAACAGTCCGCTCATTTGAGCAGGAAAACACCATCTTTGCTTTCTCCCTGTCAACTGTCAGGCTCCTCATCACCACTTCAAGATGGCGGCCAAATTTCTCGCGCCACAGCAGCCATCGCTGCGTCTACTTATAAGATGTCTATGACGGTAATTGCGGCAAAAGCTGCGACCGCCCTCGTCATTTGCCGTAATGCCCTAAAAAATGTACCAACATCGGCGGCAAGAACATGCCGTGACCACCCTTGACTTTTTACTTGTTAATGGACGAGGGATGTAACAATAAACGGTGTAATGATAATTCAAGATAAAATTTCAGACGGTTAATAACACCGTCTAATTTTTTAATTACCGAAAAACCGTCATTTATTAATGCATTTTTAGGCAACAGGAAGTCAGGCGCATGCGCACTAGTGTCATTTGGCTTGATAATCATGGCGGAGATTTTCCCCTACGGAGCCAAGTGCTTGGTTTAATGTCATTTTCCCTCGCTTCCCGCCATGTGTTTAAGAGCGCACTGCTGGGTTTAGATGGAGACAGGTGTGGACAATATTGGAGACACATGTCCCCACACTAAAAGTTTACAGCGAAGGAAAAAACTATTTGATTTTGCTTTTATTTTCTCAATACAGCGTCCATCAGCTGCTGTGACTGAGAGTTAATGAGGTGAGATAACAAGCAGCAGGTGATGTATCGTGAATGTTGTTACAACTTGTTTATAAAGTCTTTAGTTTGTTCACTCCTTTATTTAACTGCAAACTGAATCAGTGTTCAAATAACATCAATACTTGCTAAAAAATGTTTTGTCATCTCATTGAACTAAACACAGGCAGAGATGATTGTGTATTCGATGTTGAGGTGTCACTCCTCTTTATTTTTGTTGGCCAAACTGTTGTACTGATAGGAAGCGCTGTTGGAGAAGATCAAAGCTTGTTTATTAGACTTCATCTTCATTAGCCAAACTGCTTCGTGCTTTATTTTGATATCAAAAAGTAAACACCAGGTTTTTTACATTACTTGTGTTTTTTTCATGTTTCAAAGGTATTACTTAAAAAAACATTCATGTGACATACCACAGTGTTAATGTGTTATTGTGTGTAGTTAATTCCTATACGACATATTTCTCTGTTCAAACTCTTAATGGCTCTGTCCTGATACAGCATCTACATGTACATATAAATGTACATAACTTAAATAAATAAATACATTAAAAAAAAAATGACCTCTATCAAAATGTAAAAATAGAGATAATGACAAAAAGCTGACAAGTTGATATTATTAATGAATAAAAAAAACTAATATTTGTCTTTATATATATGGATAATGTTTATCTATAGTCTTTTTATTAGACATTACAAATTACATGATGGTATTAAGTTCACACCCCAACACTGCTTTACCTAACAATCAGTAATCATGATTTGAATATTGATAATAGTGATCTTAATTATTACTTTGGCCATAATTGGCAGCCCAAGATCTCATACATGAACACTATTTTTATCTATATGGACAACAAGTGCAGTTACGTCTTATGGCCATCAGGTGCCATCTTTCAACATTCTAAAGTTATTTTGTGAAGGAGTAACTTGTGGGTTATAATTAGTTATACAAATTTAGATTTGAATATCGTTATATAGGTGCTGCAATAAATTTCTGTTTAGTTTTGTACCATGAAGTAGCAATATTTGTGTCATCTGACATCACATGGACAGAGATAAGACCTTCTGGAGGAAAGTTCTGTGGTCAGATGAAACAAAAATGGAGCTGTTTGGCCACAATACCCAGCAATATGTTTGGAGGAGAAAGGGTGAGGCCTTCAATCCCAGGAACACCATGCCCACCATCAAGCATGGTGGTGGTAGTATTATGCTCTGGGCCTGTTTTGCTGCCAATGGAACTGGTGCTTTAGAGAGAGTAAATGGGACAATGAAAAAGGAGGATTACCTCCAAATTCTTCAGGACAACCTAAAAGCATCAGCCCAGAGGTTGGGTCTTGGGCGCGGTTGGGTGTTCCAACAGGACAATGACCCCAAACACACGTCAAAAGTGGTAAAGGAATGGCTAAATCAGGCTAGAATGAAGGTTTTAGAATGGCTTTCCCACAGTCCTGACTTAAACCCCATTGAGAACATGTGGACAATGCTGAGGAAACAACTCCATGTCAGAAAACCAACAAATTTAGCTGAATTGCACCAATTTTGTCAAGAGGAGTGGTCAAAAATTCAATCAGAAGCTTGTGGATGGCTACCAAAAGCGCCTTATTGCAGTGAAACTTGCCAAGGGACATGTAACCAAATATTAACATTGCTGCATGTATACTTTTGACCCAGCACATTTGGTCACATTTTCAGTAGACCCATAATACATTCATAAAAGAACCAAATTTCATGAATGTTTTTTGTGACAAGAATGTGCTCCAATCACTATCACAAAAAATAGAAATGATTGGAAACTCAAGACAGCCATGACAGTATGTCCTTCACAAGTGTATGTACACTTTTAATCGCGACTGTAAATATAAAAGACACTTGTGCTACTTCCAATGCCGAATTCCCACTTAAAAGAGCGTTACGGTTATATAGCAGAAGAGAAAAATGCTTGGAGGCAAAGGCCATCATAAATAACCCAACAACTCTAAAAATAGATGAGTGAAAAAGACTGTGATCACGCTGAGAGGGCTGGCTCTGTCAGGTCCCTGCTCTGAGGCTGACACTGAGGGTCAGATTAGATGGGGACCTCAGAGCAACGTTAGTCGGGATGTGGCTAAAACACCACGTTAGGAGGGTTTAATCCTAAAATTACAGTGGGTTATTGCATGTGTGTAATTTAAGTCACGGGTGGCACATGGCAATGAGGTCAAAGATTAGTGCAACGGTCTGTCAGACTGTCGGCAACATGACAAATCAGGGCTGTTTCACAACTGCCACTGTCATACAAATGTGCTTATCACGGGGCAAAGATGGAAACTAACTAACTTATTACTTATTACAATATCAACAAACCACATGTGAAACAGCTACTAATCTAATCTGTAGTGAATTGGCGGGTAGTTACAATGAAAAAGTTAAATAGTCCAAAGTTCAAATCCCCATCTGGCATGGCATCCTACCAGACCACTCGTTTTTAGGTATGCCGGTGTTGAACTTTTTTACATTTGTGTGAGAAGTAGCGATGCTTCAAAAATGTGATAAATTTGCGGTGCTTAAACTAGGAATGTGACAATGTGAACATTTCATACCACAATTGTGGTGTGAAATGTATTGTTGAATGGTTGAATTTTCGACCACTCCTCTTGACAAAATTGGTGTAGTTCAGCTAAATTTGTTGGTTTTCTGAAATGGACTTGTTTCTTCAGCATTGTCCACACGTTTAAGTCAAGACTTTGGGAAAGCCATTCAAAAACCTTAATTCGAACCTGATTTAGCCATTCCTTTACCACTTTTGACATGTGTGGTAGTAGTATGCTCTGGGCCTGTTTTGCTGCCAATGGGACCAAGAAAAAGGAGGATTACCGCCAAATTCTTCAGGACAAGCTAAAATCATCAGCC
The DNA here is from genome assembly GCF_033978785.1 of Entelurus aequoreus. Classification (NCBI taxonomy): domain Eukaryota; kingdom Metazoa; phylum Chordata; class Actinopteri; order Syngnathiformes; family Syngnathidae; genus Entelurus; species Entelurus aequoreus. The sequence goes on from NC_084733.1 coordinate 89,554,255, forward strand.
CGGAGGTTGGGTCTTGGGCGCAGTTGGGTGTTCCAACAGGACAATGACCCCAAACACACGTCAAAAGTGGTAAAGGAATGGCTAAATCCGGCTAGAATGAATGTTTTAGAATGGCCTTCCCAAAGTCCTGACTTAAACGTGTAGACCAGGGGTCGGCAACCCAAAATGTTGAAAGAGCCATATTGGACCAAAAATACAAAAACAAATCTGTCTGGAGCCGCAACAAATTAAAAGCCGTATTACATACAGATAGTGTGTCATGAGATATAAATTGAATTGAGGTGACTTAAAGGAAACTAAATGGCCTCAAATATAGCTACAAATGAGGGGTAATGATGCAATATGTACAAATAGCTAGCCTAAATAACATGTTAGCATCGATTAGCTTTCAGTCATGCAGTGACCAAATATGTCTGATTAGCACTCCACACGAGTCAATAACATCAACAAAACTCACCTTTGTGCATTCATGCACAACGTTAAAAGTTTGGTGGACAAAATGAGACAGAAAAAGAAGTGGCATAAAACACGTCCTAGAAAGTCGGAGAAAGTTATACATGTAAACAAACTACGGTGAGTTCAAGGACCGACAAAATTAGTAGGACAAAACGGCGCTCACCAAATACTCGAATCAGTGAAGCATGTTTAATATAAACAGTGTGATTTATAACAATTAGGGAGGTTTGTGTCATGTTTGTCCTCCTACAGAAACCATATTAAAACAAACAAAAAAAAATGTACCCCTCATCTTTTTCCATTTTTCATACATTTTTGAAAAAGCTCCAGAGAGCAACTAGGGCGGCGCTAAAGAGCCGCATGCGGCTCTAGAGCCGCGGGTTGCCGACCCCTGGTGTAGACAATGCTGAAGAAACAAGTCCATGTCAGAAAACCAACAAATTTAGCTGAACTGCACCAATTTTGTCAAGAGGAGTGGTCGAAAATTCAACCATTTAACAACCATTCAACAATACATTTCACACCACAATTGTGGTATGAAATGTTCATATCGTCACATCCCTAGTTTAAACACAGCAAATTTGATGATGTGCCACACGTATCACGTTTTTGAAGCATCGCTACTTCTCACACAAATGTAAAAAAAGTTCAACACTGGCATACCTAAACACGAGTGGTCTGGTAGGATGCCATGCCAGATGGTGATTTTAATTTTGGATTATTTAACTTTTCCATTGTAACTACCCGCCAATTCACTACAGATTAGATTAGTAGCTGTTCCACATGTGGTTTGTTGATATAAGTAATAAGTTGCTGAAGAAACAAGTCCATGTCGGAAAACCAACACATTTAGCTGAACTGCACCAATTTTGTCAAGAAGAGTGGTCAAAAATTCAACCAGAAGCTTGCAAGAAGCTTGTGGATGGCTACCAAAAGCGCCTTATTGCAGTGAAACTTGCCAAGGGACATGTAAGCAAATATTAACATTGCTGTATGTATACTTTTGACCCAGCACATTTTCAGTAGACCCATAATAAATTAATAAAATAACCAAACTTCATGAATGTTTTTTTTTTACCAACAAGTATGTGCAACAATCACTCTATCACAAAAAAATAAGAGTTGTAGAAATGATTGGAAACTCAAGACAGCCATGACATGATGTTCTTTACAAGTGTATGTAAACTTTTGATCACGACTGTACATTAATCTTAATACAGCCTGTAAATTAAATGTGCACAATTTAATAACTTAGTTGCTCAGACAGCAAGGTCTTTATACACGTTTAGATTGGGGTATGTTATTTCTTAATGGGGAAAGATGTCTCCTGTATTCCTGTCAACATTTAAGCCGGCTACCGATTAGCTTGCGAATGATAGCTGGCGATCAGTGGCGCTAGGTGCTAGCTAGCTAGCGATCAGCGCTTTCCAGGAAAGGAGCAGTATCACCAGCCCGTGAGTTTATCAAAGTGCGGTTATCAATCGCGGTTTTACAATAATCTTAAATTTGAATCTTTAGTACTAATCGTCTGAAGTTTTGGTTTATCATTATTAATACAAATACTTGTTACAGCCCTAGTTTGAACCTTTGGTCAAAGAGTGTTTTTACATACAATGGTTCATTGTTTGGTATAGACAGTGGTCTACTATTTTATACTACGACAGTTAATGTATTGTTTAGTTTAGTTTATTATTTCTTCGGTCAGTGGTCAACAAAATAAACAATTTTACATAAACAGTTGTACATTCATAAATTGAAAATGTTGCAGACTGAAAGGGTTTAGGCTGAAGTTGAACACTTATTGCGCCTAACCCTATAAACAATGTCAAATACAAGATGAGCTTCCAAAAATTATGAAATTTCCTTTGCACAACATATTATAAATACACCTTGTACACAACATAAACACTGTTCAATTATATACACAGTAAAGACATGTGAAATATCCTTGTACACGTGTTAGTTAAACCTTTGTACCAATTATATACTATATACAAACAATTATACTTCCATTATTATTTATATCCCACATTTATTTTTTTAATTAACATTGATCATAGTATTAACTACTGTGTTGATTCAAGAGTGATATATTTTTCCAAGACATTGGTCTTAAAGTGTTTTCTAAATGTGTGAATGGAACTGGAACATTTGAAGGAATCATCCACAGATGAACCCCCCTGACAGAAACACATCTACTTTTTAAGCTCCTTCTTATGTTTGCTTTCTGAAAAGACAGCTGAACCTCTGAGGTCATATGGACTCTCCCTAGGTTTGAACCTCTCCTGTAGACACCGAGGCAGCATGTGGTTATGAGCTTTGTAAGTCCCAATAGCAGTGTTGAGGTCAACAAGAGCGTGCAGTTTTAATGTTTTTATTTTTATTGGGGGAATTAGAATGGAGTGTGTTTGTCCCCAAGAGGGGACTCTTCTATAGAATGCCACACCCAACAAGCAATTGGGTACTAGGAGTGGAACTTTTCAATGTCTCAAAAGTCTCTGTGATCGTACATACATGAAGGCATATATCTGTCATATTTTGGGGAGCCCCAGACGTCAAGAGTACGTTTGTCAATGGTTAACTTCTTTTTAAACTCGTGACTAACAAGTAGAATGTTTAAAAATGATACACGAGGCACATCTGCGACATTAATTTGCCTTGGCATTATGCCGTTGTCATTCAAGACTGAGTGTTTCATTGTTTTAGGTCTCAATGGTAACCGCGGTGAACTTATGTTTACACTTGTTTCTAATTCTAGAACGGGTGTGTTTTACTTTAAGGAGGCCTGTACTTCTCTCGTCTACATCATGCCCGTCTAACAGGCACATTGCAGTTTAAGTATTTGTTATTCAAGAATAGCACAAATCAGAAAGGGTCGACATATTTGGAAGGATGCAAGCAACCAGCTGGCCAGGCAGCTAGAGGTCTCCAGGGCATGCCTGGGCTTCTCTTCTTCCTGGCAACTGGAAGAGGACATGGGTGAAGATGGACGAGGGGGGAAAAAGGAGGGGAGTCCCCTAACTCATATTCCTCCTACTTCCTGACTGTGGTGACCTACTTACTGTCCAAATCCACAACAAAATCAGTGGGTTGGAAGACTGGAGCCGTGCACTTTTTTCCAGCACTTTCTACAAGATATTATACTTTTATTTGCTATGATTTTGTTGTTTCATCATGTTATATGCTGATTATTTTATCTAATGGTTTGTGTTCTCATCATGAAGCACTTTGTGAGCACGCTCTGTGAAAAGTGCTGTAAATAACATTTACTTACTTTCAAGATGACACCAACTACGAGGACAGATTTAGAGAAAAACAATGTGTCAGGGGGCCGGTATATCTCTTTTTAGGAACACTAATACAAAAGCTCACAGTAATGTCTGATTGAATGCTAAAAACGTTATGACAGACTGCCCTAAAAACGGAATGGAATTAAAAAATGTTTTACTGAATGAGACCCCCAGAATGTACATGAAAATAAAGAGTGTGGGATTTACAATTATAACTATGAACGATAAAACACTGAATATTGACAACATATGACCGTCATCACCCCTCTCCATCCACATATTTTACAATCAAGTGAAACGCAACAAAAATGCAACAAACACAGTGAAATATGAACGCGAAGGGTAAAAAAACAAAACACCTACAATCTGATGTATCTGATACATCACTAAGCTTTAGAGTTTTGTTGTAAAAAATCTTCTTTCGCATCAGTCCCTGATACCCGCATTTCAGGCTTTGGAAACACTCTGTGGAAACGCTCCGCACCCACAGTGCTTGGTGCCTGACTTAAATTACCATAGTAACTAGTATATCATGCAAAAGCACAGATTCCAACCATTGAAATACTTTGTATAGTTCAAGACTTACGGTCATTTGAAAACATCACTGCACATCATAATGGCAGCTACACTTTCCATTTTAAAGATCTAAAAAAATGATTTGGAAATGTCCGGCGGGCCAGATTGAAAAGCTTAACAAGCTGCATGCAGACCCCGGGCCTTAATTTGCCTAGGTTTGTACTAGGATAAGATAGGATAGGACATACTTTTATTTATCCTACAATATTCCAATCCTGTACGTAGGGCTGAACGATTTTATAAAAAAATCTTAGAGATCTGAACTACTAATGTGTTATTCAACAAACACATGCAATAATATCTGAGTTACTATACATTTATTGTTCTTTTAATTAAGATAGGCTTATGTTAAAATAAAGGAAAAAGTAGCATGAATCGATATGAAAGACTGTTTTATTCATCTTCTTCAGTTATAGTTGAACTCCTAATAAATACTGGGCCTTTCAGTCTTGTAAGCACTTACCACAACAACTTAACACAATTCTGTCAAATAGGTGTGGTTTACACATAAGTATACACACATCAAAGTCTCCAATGAACACAAAATAAATTGAGTCTTGGTATTCCGTGCGTTGCATGGTGGGGCCACTTAGTACATCACTGACTTGCTATGCCCCTACCTGCGGTCTTCAGGCTAAAGATCCCGAAAACTTGTTTTAAAACCCGTGGAGACCTGGCATTCGAGGCTATAGCGCCCAGACCCTGGAACAATTTGCACCAGTCCCTTCGTGATCTTGACTGTGTTGAAACTTTCAGTAAAGCTTTTAGTTAGAGCTGTCCGATAATGGCTTTTTTGCCGATATTCCGATATTGTCCATCTCTTAATTACCGATTCCGTTATCAACCGATACCGATACATACAGTCGTGGAATTAACACATTATTATGCCTAATTTTGTTGTGATTCCCCGCTGGATGCATTAAACAATGTAACTTTACCATGAATTGATTAACGTGGACCCCGACTTAAACAAGTTGAAAAACGGTGGGCGGGGTGGGATTTGGTGGTAGCGGTGGGAGTATATTGTAGCGTCCCGGAAGAGTTACTGCTGCTAGGGGTTCTGGGTATTTGTTCTGTTGTGTTTATGTTGTGTTACGGTGCGGATGTTCTCCCGAAATGTGTTTGTCATTCTTGTTTGGTGTGGGTTCACAGTGTGGCGCATATTTGTAACAGTGTTAAAGTTGTTTAAACGGTCACCCTCAGTGTGACCTGTATGGCTGTTGATCAAGTATGCCTTGCATTCACTTGTGTGTGTGTAGAAGCCGCATATATTATGTGACTGGGCCGGCACACAAAGGCAGTGCCTTTAAGGCACGCCCCCAATATTGTTGTCCGGGTGGAAATCGGGACAAATTCGGGAGAATGGTTGCCCCGGGAGATTTTCGGGAGGGGCACTGAAATTCGGGAGTCTCCCGGGAAAATCGGGAGGGTTGGCAAGTATGCCCTACGTCGTCCGTGTTTTACCGGATATGTACCGCTCCGTACGGAGACGTTTTAAAAAGTCATTAATTTTACTTCTTGAAACGATACCGATAATTTCCGGTATTACATTTTAAAGCATTTATCGGCCGATAATATCGGCAGACCGATATTATAGGCCATCTCTACTTTTAGTTAATGCACCTTTTAACTATCATTTTTAATCCACTTTGTATCCTTTTTATGATGTTGCCCCTGTTTTAAATTAAATTGTTGTTTTACTTTACCTATGTTTTGTACAGCGCTTTGTGATTTTATCTGTGAAAAGTAGGGATGATGTTTGATAAGAAATTATCGAGTTCGAGCCTATTATCGAATCCTCTTATCGAACCGATTCCTTATCGATTCTCTTATCGATTCTCTTATCGAGTCCAGATAGGTTGTTGTATATGGAAAAAAACACACAATATTTGGTTTAACAAAAGCTCACTTTTATTATATAAGAAAAAAATAAAATCTAATAAATAAATAAATATTGACTGTTACCCCCCTAAAAAATTTTTATAAAATAAGTAAATATTGACTGTTGTTACCCAAAGTATATTAAGTGGGATTTTTAAGAAAAACTAATATATACAGTAACACAAAAACAACCTGTCTCTGTGATCACTATAGGTGTATAAATAATAATATAGTGTTAAATAAAATCAGTCCCTTGGGCAAAAAACTGAAAATAATACAGCTCTCCAAAAAGTGCACTTCTGCTGCTATTTGACAAAACTGTTTGTTATGATGCTTTGACATTTTTGCACTTTCTTTATTAAAAGAAAATTCTATGAAGAGAAAAGTTGTTTGCAAATGTGGTTACAATGCTTAAAAAATGAAAAGTTAAAGCTAAAAAAAGAAATACACTTTATTGAGTTAACATTAGTTCTTTATAGGGGGAAATATGTGATGTTATGAGCTAGGAATTTAACAACTACACTACCCAGCATGCAACGGGAGTGACGAGCATGCGCGGCAGCCCCGAAAAGTGTTGCATGTCGTCACCCGGCAGCTAAGAATGAGGTTATGAGCACGCTGTGAAAGTAAACGTCAAGAACTCAGCCAACACGCCTCGTCTGCATTATTTATAATTAGACAGACAACACATATGCAGTGTGATTTTGTTTTGTTTACAAGGAAAGAAAAACAAAAGTTATAAAAGGGAGATATGTGTTGTATATATATGTATGTGCTGCGGTTGCTTTAAGAACGTTGCGACAGCTGCCGTAAAGGAGGTGCGTTGCTAGCCTGGTTGCTATGTTTCCGGTTGGTCGTAAAAGTGTTGGTCATGTGTTTGTACCCTGCTCAAATCTCTCAGTAAAGTTATTCATTGGATTATACCTTTAGTTTTGAACTTTATTACACCTTGGAGCGCTTTTTCCGGTCTATTGTTTTTCCTGCTTTCGCTATCTGCGCCTAATGACTGAGCTACGTAACGTCATTTCTTGTGATGTCTCACGGGGCATTTCTGGTCGGGACGGGATTGGTCCCAGGGATTCGAATAAAGAACCAACTCTTTTTCTTTACTTTAGTGGTCTTAAAAACGGGTACCGGTTCTCAAAAAGGGATTCGAGTCAGAGGACTCGGTTCTTTTCTTATCGAACAACCGGGAAAACCGGTTTCGAGTATCATCCCTAGTGAAAAGCGCTTTATAAATAAAATGTACTTACTTACTTACATGGTTGTTGATAAAAACAATAATTTAAAGAAAGCTTGGCGTTAGTAGTTATTAGTGTCCAGATTTTAGCTTTCTGTCATTACATGATGCATTTTGGCTCTATTTGTCCAATTGTTGCTGTTTGTGTTTCCGGGATCATTAAAAAACAGCCACGTTCGGCATATGTTGCGCGCATCGTCAATTCGACACCCCCGCTTGACCTTGCTCTCCGGTCCGGTAAAGTTTTACCCCCGAATGGTGGAGTGTCTCCAGGCTCTCCTCAGCATCAAGTCAAGTCCTGCTAATCCAAGGAGACGAGTTTTTAGAGCAGACATCTACACCTGGCATTATATCCCGGCACAGAGAGCAACAGCGGCACGTAAAGCTCTCTGGTGACGCACGCCAATCCCGCCCAAGTGTTTGTATGGCAGTCGTCATCTCCGGGTGTCGACAGCTGCTCTTGTCATGCTGAGTTACACTGGCAAAAAAGAGCATCATTTCCACTCGACTTTTGCATCATGCTATTTCCTCGTAAAGGCCTGCGCTGGTATAGGTTGGTTCTGTTTACGCCGAATGCTCCAATCACTATCACAAAAAAATAAGAGTTGTAGAAATGATTGGAAACTCAAGACAGCCATGACATTATGTTCTTTACAAGTGTATGTACACTTTTGACCACCACTGTATATACCTCGAAAGAAACACATTTGTGGCCTCAATCCTCGGAAAATTAATTTGGAGTATATTGTGGAGTTTTCTGCTCTCCAGACAAAATAAAAAAATCTTTTATATGATTTATTTTTCACTAACCGCTGCATCTCCCCTAAAGGCCTACTGAAAGCCACTACTAGCGACCACGCAGTCTGATAGTTTATATATCAATGATGAAATCTTAACATTGCAACACATGCCAATACGGCCGGGTTAACTTATAAAGTGACATTTTAAAATTCCCGGGAAATATCCGGCTGAAACATCGCGGTATGATGACGTATGCGCGTGACGAAGTCAGAGTAACGGAAGTTATGGTACCCCGTAGAATCCTATACAAAAAGCTCTGTTTTCATTTCATAATTCCACAGTATTCTGGACATCTTTTGCAATTTTTTTAATGAACAATGAAGGCTGCAAAGAAGACAGTTGTAGGTGGGATCAGTGTATTAGCAGCGGACTACAGCAACACAACCAGGAGGACTTTGTTGGAGCGCTAGCCGCGCTAGCCGCCGACTTCACCTTGACTTCCTACGTCTCCGGGCCGCCAAACGCATCGGGTGAAGTCCTTCGTCCTTCTGCCGATCGCTGGAACGCAGGTGAGCACGGGTGTTGATGAGCAAATGAGGGCTGGTTGGCGTAGGTGGAGAGCTAATGTTTTTAGCATAGCTCTGTGCAGTCCGGTTGCTAAGTTAGCTTCAATGGCGTCGTTAGCACAGCATTGTTAACCTTCGCCAGCCTGGAAAGCATTAACCGTGTATTTACATGTCCACGGTTTAATAGTATTGTTGATTTTCTATCTATACTTCCAGTCAGTTTTTTTGTTTCTATATGCAGTTAAAGCAAGATGCTATCACGTTAGCTCGTAGCTAAAGCATTTCGCCGATGTATTGTCGTGGAGATAAAAGGCACTGAATGTCCATTTCGCGTTCTCGACTCTCATTTTCAAGAGGATATAGTATCCCAGGTGGTTTAAAATACAAATCTGTGATACACAATAGAAAAAGGAGAGTGTGGAATCCAATGAGCCAGCTTGTACCTAAGTTACGGTCAGAGCGAAAAAAGATACGTCCATCGCTGCCTCTCAAGTCATTCACTGTAACGTTCCTCATCTACGAATCTTTCATCCTCGCTCAAATTAATGGGGTAATCGTCACTTTCTCGGTCCGAATCTCTCTCGCTCCATTGTAAACAATGGGGAATTGTGAGGAATACTAGCTCCTGTGACGTCACGCTACTTCCGCTACAGGCAAGGCTTTTTTTATCAGCTAGCAAAAGTTGCGAACTTTATCGTCGATTTTCTCTACTAAATCCTTTCAGCAAAAATATGGCAATATCGCGAAATGATCAAGTATGACACATAGAATGGATCTGCTATTCCCGTTTAAATAAAAAAAAAATCATTTCAGTGGGCCTTTAACTTATAAAGTGCAATTTTAAATTTCCCGGGAAACTTCCGCTCGAAAACGTCTATGTAGGATGACGTATGCGCGTGACGTCACGACGGCAACGGAAGTATTCGGACCCAATGTGTCACCATACAAACTGCTCTGTTTTCATCGCAAAATTCCGCAGTATTCTGGACATCTGTGTTGGTGAATCTTTTGCAATTTGTTTAATGAACAAGGGAGACTGCAAAGAAGAAAGTTGTAGGTGCGATCGGTGTAATAGCGGCGGACTACAGCAACACAACCAGGAGGTTGTGTTGTGTTTGAGCTGGATAGCAGACGCGCTACCGTGAGTACAGATTTGGCTTCCAAACATTTGATCGCTTGCCCGTACGTGCGTGTCGCTATGTGCATGTCACGTACGTAACTTTGGGGAAATATATGTTTCTTGCCGACTCTGATGGCGGCCGGGGTGTCGTCAAAAGCTACAACGCCCGCCGCCGCCGCTCCATAGCTAAGTTAGCTTCTCTGGCGTCGTTAGCAACAGCATTGTTAAGCTTCGCCAAGCTGGAAATTATTAACCGTGTATTTAGATGTTAATGGTTTAATAGTATTGTTGATCTTCTGTCTATCCTTCCAGTCAGGGGTTTATTTATTTTGTTTCTATCTGCATTTGAGCCAGATGCTATCACGTTAGCTCCGTAGCTAAAGAGCTTCACCGATGTATTGTCGTGGAGATAAAAGTCACTGTGAATGTCCATTTCGCGTTCTCGACTCTCATTTTCAAGAGGGTATAGTATCCGAGGTGGTTTAAAATACAAATCCGTGATCCACAATAGAAAAAGGAGAAAGTGTGGAATCCAATGAACCCTTGTACCTAAGTTACGGTCAGAGCGAAAAAAGATACACCCTGCATTGCCTCTCTAGTCCTTCACTCTAACATACCTCATCCACGAATCTTTCATCCTCGCTCAAATTAATGGGGTAATCGTCGCTTTCTCGGTCTGAATCTCTCTCGCTTCATTGTAAGCAATGGGGAAATGTGAGGAATCCTTCCTCCTGTGACGTCACGCTACTTCCAGTATAGGCAAGGCTTTTTTTTATCAGCAACCAAAAGTTGCGAACTTTATCGTCGTTGTTCTATACTAAATCCTTTCAGCAAAAATACAGCAATATCGCGAAATGATCAAGTATGACACATAGAATGGATCTGCTATCCCCGTTTAAATAAAAAAAATTCATTTCAGTAGGCCATTAAAGTCTTTTGGGGCCTCCCACATCTTGTAAAACCATGTATTGATATCTCTTGTCAACCCGAGTGATAAATTCATTCCCAATGGGATCTTAAAAAATCTCTGAAGGCTGCCAATAACATTTATTGGCCTGGCCTTTTGAGTTACCACATACATTATTGTGTCACTACCTCGGGGAAATCTGTTGTTATGTGTAATGAGCATTTAACACTTGACGCGCCTTTGACCGTTTTCTTTTACAGACAATTCCAAGCGCCACTTCGGAAGCAAAAACCTGTTGGACTTGTTGAATTAGCATACGAGCACTCGGCTGCGGTTTCCAGCTGGCAACAAACTCCCAGGAAACATATATCATTGAATACAGTATCAACAGGAAGCAATGCTGGACGGGCTCTGACATGATTGAAATCTTAAAAGACTAAAGAAAAAGCTTAGAAGTTCGTTGTATAATAAGAAGTTCACTGTATTGCCAAAAGTATTTGGCCACCTGCCTTGACTCACATATGAACTTGGAAGTGCCATCCCATTCCTAACCCATAGGGTTCAATATGACCTTTTGCAGCTATTACAGCTTCAACTCTTCTGGGAAGGCTGTCCACAAGGTTGCGGAGTGTGTTTATAGGAATTTTCCACCATTCTTCCAAAATCGCATTGGTGAGGTCACACACTGATGTTGGTGGAGAAGGCCTGGCTCTCGGTCTCCGTTCTAATTCATCCCAAAGGTGTTCAGGTCAGGACTCTGTGCAGGCCAGTCAAGTTCACCCACACCAGACTCTGTCATCCATGTCTTTATGGACCTCGCTTTGTGCACTGGTGCACAGTCATGTTAGAACCCTGTTCCCACAAGGTTGGGAGCATGGAATTGTCCAAAATGTTTTGGTATACTGGAGCATTCAAAGTTCCTTTCACTGGAACTAAGGGGCCAAGCCCAACTCCTGAAAAACAACCCCACACCATATTTCCTTCTCCACCAAATTTCACTCTCGGCACAATGCAGTCCAAAATGTAGCGTTCTCCTGGCAACCTCCAAGCCCAGACTGGTCCATCAGATTGTTAGACGGAAAAGCATGATTCGTCACTCCAGAGAAGGCGTCTCTACTGCTTTAGAGTGCAGTGGCGACGTGCTTTACACCACTGTATCCTACGCTTTGCATTGGACTTGGTGATGTATGGCTTAGATACAGCTGCTCGGCCATGGAAACCCATTCCATGAAGCTCTCTGCGTACTGTACGTGGGCTAATTGGAAGGTCAAATGAAGTTTGGAGCTCTGTAGCAACTGACTGTGCAGAAAGTCTTTGCACTATGTGCTTCAGCATCCGCTGACCCCTTTGTCAGTTTATGTGGCTTACCACTTGCTGGCTGAGTTGCTGTTGTTCCCAAACTCTTCCATTTTCTTATAATAAAGCCCACAGTTGACTTTGGAATATTTAGGAGCGAGGACATTTCACGACTGGATTTGTTGCACAGGTGGCATCCTATGACAGTTCCACGCTGGAAATCACTGAGAGCGGCCCATTCTTTCACAAATGTTTGTAGAAACAGTCTCCATGCCTAAGTGCTTGATTTCATACACCTGTGGCCAAGTGATGAGGACACCTGATTCTCATCATTTGGATGGGTGGCCAAATACTTTTGGCAACATAGTGCATGTCTGCTAAATAAACACGGAGGACAGAAAAGGAAATGAAAAAAAACGCGGGCGATCATGGGACAGCTTTAACCACCATGTGAGAGGATTTCTCTCGAGCGATGACCATCAGCTGAACCGCGGGTATTTTAGAGTGTCATGTTTTCATGCTCGTGTTTCAGAACACATCAACCGTGCACGTGACACACACCACCTGATTATAATGAAACATCTTAAAACACTGCAGTAGTACATCACAATAATCAAAAACAGATGAAAAAAGGGGGTTACATTTGAAGCTCCCCGTGCTCATATTGCATCATTATGCCTCGTGTGTAGGTATATTTGAGCTCATTTAATTGCCTTTACTTACTAAATTAATATCTGCATGTCTCATGACACATTATCTGTGTGTAATACTGGCTGCATTTATGACAGTTGTTTGTGTGCCATGTTGTTCCAGACCACAGCAAACAATACCCAGCTTGCAAAGATTGTAATAAATCTATTAGAAGAAGACAGCCTGCCGTTTCCTTTAACTTGGACACACACATCTATCTATACCTTTGGCCATTCTGAGTCGGTAATTTCCAGGAGTTATCTTATCCTGTGAGGAGCCTCCATTTTACTAATGGTTTCTAATGTTGCAAAAATGTCTAGAATAAAACTTAAAATACAACATTTCTGTTAACGAAGATTTGCGTCAGCCTTTGATAGTAGGCTAATATAGCTAATATAGACACTTACATCATGTGTTGCCTTCATTATAACACTTATACAAGGCTCTTAATTTTTTGTGGCTCCAGACAGAGTAGTTTTTTTTGGTCCAATGTGGCTCTTCCAACATTTTGGATTGCCGACCCCTGGGTTAGGACAAATAAATGCTCCACTTCAGCCTAAACCCTTTCAGTCTGTAGAATTGTCAATTTATGAATATAAACCTGTTTGTTTATTTTGTTGACCACTGACTGAATGAATAATAAACTAAAACTAACTAACTAACTAACAATAGGCATATAAAATAAAACAAACATTAAACTCACAAGCGAATGCAGTGTCAAAGCAACTAGAAGAGGCAATTCCTGAAGGAATTGTGTGTGAATGCTCCAATGCTGAAGTTGAATGCTGACAGAATGTAGTATGAATGTAAGAATAGTTTGAATGTTGGAATGGTTTGAATGTTGAAGAGCTGACGTTGAACTGAAATGCTAATGGAATGCAGGACGAATGTAGAAATGGTTTGAATGTTGAAATCGTTTAAACGCTGAGAGGGTTTGAATGTTGGAATGGTTGGAATGTTGAAGAGTTTGAATTTCCAGGAAAACCAGAATTTGGTTTGGAACTTGGGAAAGTGTTAGTTTGAATGTCCAGGATGAGTGGAATGCGTTGATGTTGGAATGGTTTGAATCGGTTGAAAAATGTGGGAATTGTGCAACTTGGAAAAATGTCCCATTCATTTCAATGGGAATTTCCTGGAAATTTGGGGAAAAGCGGGATTTAAAAAAAAAATTAAGAGCACGAATGTCTTGAATGAGCTGAATTAGTTGGTGTTAGAATTGTTTAAATCGGGCAAGAAATGTTGAAGTAGTAAATGGTATTAGGGAATTTCGGGAAAAGCGGGATTTTTTTTAACTTGGAAAAGGGTAGTTTGAATGTCCAGAATGGTGGAATGTGTCAAAGGTGGAATGGTTTGAATGGGTTGAAGAATGTGGGAATTGTGGAGGGTTGAAGAATGTCCCATTAATTTCAATGGGAATTTGCAAAACATTTGGGAATTTCGGGAAAAGCCGGAATTTTTTTGAATATGGTAAAAAAAAAAAAAAACTTGTTGAAATGGTTGGTGTTAAAATTTTCCAAATCGGTCGAGAAATGTTGAAGTAGTAACATGTTGAATTGAGAGTGTATTACGGAATCCCTGGAATTTCGGGAAAACCGAGAATTTTTCCTGTTCAGAAATCAACTTAGTTTTTTGTCTTGATTAAGAGGAATGTTTTGACGGTGGAACGGTTGAAATGGTTTGAATGGGTTGAAGAATGTGGGAATTGTGGAGGGAAAAGCGGGAATTTTTTTGAAAATGGTAAAAAACTTGAATAGTCTGAATGAGTTGAAATGGTTGGTGTTGAAATGTTCCAAATTGGTCGAGAAATGTTGAAGTAGTAACATGTTGAATAGAGAAATTGTATTACGGAATTCCTAGAATTTCAGGAAAACCGGGAATTTTTCCAGTTCAAAAATCAACTTATTTTTTTGTCCTGATTAAGAGGAATGTTTTGACGGTAGAACGGTTGAAATGTGTTGAAAAATGTGGAAGGAGTAGTCGCCAGAAAAAAGGGTGGAAATAGGGCTCCGGAAAACCAGGGATTCTGGAAAATCGTGGAATTTTTTTTAACTTGGAAAAAGGGAAGTTTGAATGTCCAGAATGGTGGAATGTGTCAAAGGTGGAATGGTTTGAATGGGTTGAAGAATGTGGGAATTGTGGAGGGTTGAAGAATGTCCCATTCATTTCAATTTGGATTTCCAAATCCAAAACATTTGGGAACTTCGGGGAAAGCGGGATTTTTCTTTTTTTTTTTAAATGGTAAAAAAGTTGTTGAAATGGTTGGTGTTTAAATTTTCCAAATCGGTCGAGAAATGTTGAAGTAGTAACATGTTGAATTGAGAAAGTGTATTACGGAATTCCTGGAATTTCGGGAAAACCGGAAATTATTCCAGCTTAAAAAACAACTTTGTTTTATGTCCTGATTAAGAGGAATGTTTTGACGGTGGAGCGGTTGAAATGCGTTGAAAAATGTGGAAGGAGTAGTCGCCAGAAAAAAGGGTGGAAATAGGGCTCTGGAAAACCAGGAATTCTGGAAAATCCTGGAATTTTTTTTAACTTGGAATAAGGGAAGGTTGAATGTCTAGAATGGTGGAATGTGTCAAAGGTGGAATGGTTTGAAGAATGTGGGGATTGTGGAGGGTTGAAGACGGTCCCATTAATTTCAATGGGAATTTCCAAAACATTTGGGAATGTCTGGAAAAGCTGGAATATTTTTTAAAAAAGTAAAAAACTTGAATGGTCTGAATGAGTTGAAATGGTTGCTGTTGACATTTTCCAAATCGGTCGAGAAATGTTGAAGTAGTAACATGTTGAATTGAGAAAGTGTATTACGGAATTCCTGGAATTTCGGGAAAATCAGGAATTTTTCCAGTTCAAAAAACAACTTAGTTTATTGTCCTGATTAAGAGGAATGTTTTGACGGTGGAGCGGTTAAAACGCGTTGAAAAATGTGGAAGGATTAATCGCCAGAAAAAAGGGTGGAAATAGGGCTCTGGAAAACCAGGAAATCCTGGAAAATCCTGGAATTTTTTTGAACTTGGAAAAAGGGAAGTTTGAATTTCCAGAATGGTGGAATGTGTTAAAGGTGGAATGGTTTGAAAATGTTGGAAGTTTGAAAAATGGCCAATTCATTTTGAATGGGAAAAATGTCCTGGAAAATCTGCAATTCTGGGAAATCTGGGAATTTTTGGAATTTGTCAAGGGAAAGCCCGTGATTCCTGAATAGTTTGAAGTTGGAATGGTTTGAATCGGATGAAAAATGTGGAAGGTAGAGCGCGCCAATATCTGTAGAAGAAGAAGAATAAAAAACCACAGGGAGCATTCACACAATAAGGGTAATGAAAATCTGATAGTAAACAAAGAAATGTAAACTTAAGGGCATCAATGGCGAAGATAAAAAAGCGTGTGGGAGGCGGAGTGATGGCGCAGAAACAGGCCTTGGCAAGCCAGCCTGCTGTGCTTCACACAGGAGATTCTTCTGTCAGGAATGTGACCCATTTTACATTCACACAAGCATCCAGAGCATGAACGCAGCGAGCATGCGCGCGGGCGAGCGGCGGGGGAGGGGCGCGCGCCTTTAATCTTCACATTGTTCTGAAGTGTGCATGTGAGGCTGCGCTTGTACGTGTGCTGCTGTTGCCGTCTCTCATGACGAGGCGGAGAGCGTGACAGGAAGAGCAAACAATCATGTGGTGAACGAGGTCAAAGCTTGCTGAGGGCCATGTAGCTGCCTGGGCTTGACACGGAGCAGCAGAAAGCTACTTTTCGAAGGCAAAAGAGCAGATTTCAGCTTCTGGTGCTGCAAATCTGCTCTGAATCTACCGGTAATTGAAGGCCAATTTGCTTAGAAAGGCAACTCAAATCAACTGAAGGCCGAGTATCATTTAAGAAAGGTGGCTATTATCAATTCACATGGCCTTTTACATTCACAGCCGAGTTTAAGCATGCGGGGGCCATTTTGATATTTTTCATTTTCAAACCTTAACAAAATATATGGATTGTTTTTTTTTTAACCTTTAGGGCTCCCAGGGACTATAAAGGGTCATTAAACTGTTAAAAATAAGCCAAATTATTATTATTATTTTTTATTTAACGCTTACTGTAAATCTCTATATCAACTTGAGGTTGATATAAAGCAGGGGTCACCAACGCGGTGCCCGCGGGCACCAGGTAGCCCGTAAGGACCAGATGAGTAGCCCGCCGGCCTGTTCTAAAAATAGCTCAAATAGCAGCACTTACCAGTGAGCTGCCTCTATTTTTTAAATTTTATTTATTCACTAGCAAGCTGGTCTCGCTTTGCCCGACATTTTTAATTCTAAGAAAGACAAAACTCAAATAGAATTTGAAAATCCAAGAAAATATTTTAAAGACTTGGTCTTCACTTGTTTAAATAAATTCTTTTTTTTTTTTACTTTGCTTCTTATAACTTTCAGAAAGACAATTTTAGAGAAAAAATACAACCTTAAAAATGATTTTAGGATTTTTAAACACATGTACCTTTTTACCTTTTAAATTCCATTCCTCTTCTTTCCTGACAATTTAAATCAATGTTCAAGTAAATTTATTTTTTTAAAGAATAATAAATACATTTTAATTTGTTTTTTCGACGAAGAATATTTGCGAAATATTTCTTCAAACTTATGATTAAAATTTTAAAAAATTATTCTGGCAAATCTAGAAAATCTGTAGAATCAAATTTAAATCTTATTTCAAAGTCTTTTGAATTTCTTTTAAAATTTTTGTTCTGGAAAATCTAGAAGAAATAATGATTTGTCTTTGTTAGAAATATAGCTTGGTCGAATTTGTTATATATTCTAACAAAGTGTAGATTGGATTTTAACCTATTTAAAACATGTCATCAAAATTCTAAAATTAATCTTAATCAGAAAAAATTACTAATGATGTTCAATAAATTATTTTTTTAATTTTTTTAAAAAAGATTCGAATTAGCTAGTTTTTCTCTTCTTTTTTTTGGTTGAATTTTGAATTTTAAAGAGTCGAAATTGAAGATAAACTATGTTTCAAAATTTAATTGTCATTTTTTTCGTGTTTTCTCCTCTGTTAAACCGTTCAATTAAGTGTAAATATCATTCATTATTAATATTAACATAGAGTTAAAGGTAAATTGAGCAAATTGGCTATTTCTGGCAATTTATTTAAGTGTGTATCAAACTGGTAGCCCTTCGCATTAATCAGTACCCAAGAAGTAGCTCTTGGTTTCAAAAAGGTTGGTGACCCCTGATATAAAGTTAAAAAAAAAGGTTTTCTGTCAAAGAAAACTTTGTTTTTTATAGTAAAACTGAAATTTTATTTAATATTTTTGAGTAATCACAGTGAAAAGTTAAATAAAATCCTACTAAATATATTTGGGATCCAAAAGGTCCCCCACTCATAAAGTGATACATTTTTATTAGTTTTTTTTCACTTTTAACACTTAAATTACGAGATCAACTTCAGATATATCTGTCGATTTTACGTTTTAGCTATTATTTTGTTTGTTTTATGCTCTTTTGTCAAATAAAACTTTGATGTTTTTATATGGCAACCACACAATATATGCAATATTTTTTCCACATAAAACATTTTAAAGTGATATTTTTTAAGTAATAATTCATTATAACATAGATTTTTAGTGTTGTTGTTTTTTTAGCAATGGCAAAAAAAAGAAAAATAAACAAAGACAAAAGAAAAAAAACAGCCTGCAAGGCAGCTTTGTGTCAACATTGCAACTTTTTCTTGTTAAGATTTCACCTCATTCCACTTTTTTTAAATGTTTTTTTAAATTTTTGCAATGTTATCAATTTTGCAATTTTTGCAGAATGTGTGGCAGGCCGGTAAACAATTAGCTGCAGGCCGCAAATGGCCCCTGGGCCGCACTTTGGACACCCCTGGTGTACGTATAGTCGCGATCAAAAGAACTTTCCTCCAGGTCTTATATTTGTCCATGTGATGTCAGATGAAACAAATATTGAGCTGTTTGGCCACAATACCCAGCAAAATGTTTGGAGGAGAAAATGTGAGGCCTTTAATCCCAGGAACACCAGACCTACCGTCAAGCATGGTGGTGGTAGTATTATGCTCTGGGCCTGTTTTGCTGCCAATGGAACTGGTGCTTTAAATGGGACAATGAAAAAGGAGGATTACCTCCAAATTCTTCAGGACAAGCTAAAATCATCAGCCCAGAGGTTGGGTCTTGGGCGCAGTTGGGTGAAATGTATTGTTGAATGGTTGTTGAATGGTTGAATTTTTGACCACTCCTCTTGACAAAATTGGTGCAGTTCAACTAAATGTGTTGGTTTTCTGACATGGACTTGTTTCTTCAGCATTGTCCACACGTTTATGTCAGGACTCTGGGAAGGCCATTCTAAAACCTTCATTCGAGCCCGATTTAGCCATTCCTTTACCACTTTTGACGTGGGTGGTTTCTTTCACACATATCTTATGGCTTAACTACATGGTCCCAGGCACACCAGTCATCAATCAAGACCATTGAGTGTCTTTATAACCGCGCCTTGAAAGTCTTAGACAAGAAGAGTATACGATATCATCATTGCCAAATTTTAACCAAATACAATATTTTAAGTTTTACCAATTTTATTTTGTTACACACAGTCAAACTGGTTTTTAAATGCTTGGATAAATCTGCTCCCCAATTGCTCTGCAAGGCAATTACAAAACTGCAAAGTGGTACAAGATCTACCACCCGAGCAATGTCAAAAGGCAACTGTTGCGTTCCATTCCGTAGAACATCTTTTGCCCAGACTGCCTCTTCAATAAAAGGACCACAACTATGGAACTACCTGACACTTTGAAAAGTATACCTGCACTTGCCACTTTCAAAAAACAAATAAAATTATGGCTAGTTGAGCAACAATCGTGTTCCCATGTTTAGTTTTTACTAATTTTAACTAATTGGTTTTTATCTAGTCTGCACTTTGTCTGTGTTATTATGATTATTGGCTTTTATGTAGTTTGCAGTTTGTCTGTGTTATTTCTATTATCATTATTATCGACTCATCTTTGCCTTATTCTATTTTGATGATGTTGTATCTGTGTTGTTGTTGTTGGGGACAAGTGTTGTAAATTAGCTTTGGCTACAAACACTATGATGCATACATTGGATAACTGTTTCAGATGGCTATGTTTTTGTATCTGTCCCTATTTCAAATAAACCTTATATATTATATATATATATATATATATATATATATATATATATATATATATATATATATATATATATATATATATATATATATATATATATATATATATATATATATATATATATATATATATAGTAGGGCTGCAACTAACGATTAATTTGATAATCGATTAATCTGTCGATTATTACTTTGATTAATCGATTAATAATCGGATAAAAGAGACAAACTACATTTCTATCCTATCCAGTATTTTATTGAAAAAAAAACAGCATACTGGCACCAAACTTACGTTGATTATTGTTTCTCAGCTGTTTGTAAATGTTGCAGTTTATAAATAAAGGTTTATTAAAACAAAAAAAAAAGTATTAAAAAAAAATAAAAAATAAAAAATAAAACTTTGCGCATGCGCATAGCATAGATCCAACGAATCGATGACTAAATTAATCGGCAACTATTTTAATAATCGATTTTAATCGATTTAATCGATTAGTTGTTGCAGCCCTAATATATAGTAGTATGCTTTGGGCCTGCTTTGCTGCCAATGGGACAATGAAAAAGGAGGATTTCCTCCAAATTCTTCAGGACAAGCTAAAATCATCAGCCCGGAGGTTGGGTGTTCCAACAGGACAATGACCCCAAACACACGTCAAAAGTGGTAAAGTAATGGCTAAATCAGGCTAGAATGAAGGTTTTAGAATGGCCTTCCCAAAGTCCTGACTTAAACGTGTGGACAATGCTGAAGAAACAAGTCCATGTCAGAAAACCAACACATTTAGCTGAACTGCACCAATTTTGTCAAGAGGAGCGGTCAAAAATTCAAGCAGAAGCTTGTGGATGGCTACCAAAAGTGCCTTATTGCAGTGAAACTTGCCAAGAGACATGTAAGCAAATATTAACATTGCTGCATGTATACTTTTGCCCCAGCTCATTTTCAATAGACCCATAATAAATTCATAAAAGAAGCAAACTGCATGAATGTTTTTTGTGACCAACAAGTATGTGCTCCAATCACTCTATCACAAAAAAATAAAGAGTTGTAGAAATGATTGGAAACTCAAGACAGCCATGACATGATGTTCTTTACAAGTGTATGTACACTTTTGATCTTGACTGTAGATCAATATGGGAAACCACATGACTTCCATTCACAGGAGCGTTCAGGGCACCATTTTTACTAAACAACATCCCGTTTTGACCAATTTCCCAAGATTGAGAACAACAGAAGGGAAACGGCAGGTGTTCTTCTGCCGCACACCATGGGGAAACAATCGAAAAAGGAAATGCAAGTCAGTCCGACCTCTTAGGAGGGGAAGAGAGAGGCAGTTGCTCAGGTAACTGTCAAAAAGGACCATTGTCGGCAAATGACTATTTGATGACTTAATCCGGGAGTCGGCAACCCAAAATGTTGAAAGAGCCATATTGGACCAAAAATACAAGAACAAATCTGTCTGGAGCCGCAAAAAATTAAAAGCCTTATATAAGTGTTATAATGAAGGCAACACATGATGCAAGTGTCTATATTAGCTATATTAGCCTATCAAATCTTCATTGACAGAAATGTTGTATTTCAATTTTTAGTCTACACATTTTTGCAACATTGGAAATAATCAGTAAAATGGAGGCTTCTCATAGGACGAGAGATAACTCCTGGAAATGACTGGCTTATAATGGCCAAATGTATAGCGGTGTGTGTCCAAGTTTAAGTTATTCTAATGGATTTATTACAATCTTTGCAAGCTGGGTATTGTTTGCTGTGGTCTGGAACAACAAGGTACACAAACAATATTACACACAGGTAATGTGGCATGAGACATTCATCCATTCCCTACCGCTTGTCCCTTATGGGGTCACAGGGGGTGCTGGAGCCTATCTCAGCTGCATTCGGGCAGAAGGCGTGGTACACCCTGGACAAGTCGCCACCTCATCAAGGGGGCCAACACAGATAAGACAACATTCACATGCAAATATTGATTAAATACACAGAGGACATAAGTAAAGGAAATTAAATGAGCTCAAATATACCTACACACGAGGCATAATGATGCAATATGTAAATACAGTTAGCCTATTTAGCATGTTAGCATCGATGACCAAACATGCCTGACTAACACTAACAAGTCAATAACATCAACGTTTGGTGGACAAAATGAGACAAAGGAGTGGCATAAAACACGTCTTTCTGTGGCAGCATCGGAGAAAGTTGTACATGTAAAACTACGATGAGTTCAAGGGTCGATGAAATTAGTAGGACAGAACGGTGCTTGCCAAATATTTTCATCAGTGAAGCATGCATAACATGAACAGTGGGATTTCTAACAATTAGGAAGGTTTGTTCTCTTACAGAAAATATGTTAGAACAAAAAATTATTTTTTTTCTTCATCTTTTTCCATTTTCAACCATCTCTGAAAGAGGTCCAGGGAGCCACTAGGGCGGCGCTAAAGAGCCGGGGGTTGCTGACCCCCGACTTAATCCATCCTAAGTGTAGTGGTCCAACTCCGGCTTTGAAAAAGTTTAGTTGTTACTAATTTTATATATATATATATATATATATATATATATATATATATATATATATATATATATATATATATATATATATATATATATATATATATATATATATATATATATATATATATATATATATATATATATATATATATATATATATATATATATTTTTTTTTAAACAGACAGTGAGTTAAACCACAGAGGGGTTTAGTTAGTAATCTAACATCCAAACATTTGTTCAAAAAACAAAAAATGTAAAAAGTACAGTTAAACAACTATAGCACTGAGGGGCTCAAAGAGTACTGTATGGTCCACGGTAGTGGTTTTCAAAGTGTGAGGCTACAGGGGCAACCAGCTTGAAAAAACATTTCAATGAATTGCTGTTCAGTTCCTATGGTGAGACAGCAAACAGAATATTGGGTAAGCAGAAAACACCACAAAGTATGCTCCATTAAATCTGTTAACTATTACTTTATCTGAGGCGAGGGCTCACTGTGCCGCCACAAATTCCATGGTCTCTGAGAAATATTTTATAATTATTGCTAACCCGAGGAGATAACAGCATATTTCCTTCATTCAGTCATAACAAAATAACATCTACACACTCACTGATCCCAAGATGCTCTTTACTGCTTCAAATGCATCAATAGACTAAGACCATTACACTGCGACTGACAGCAGTTTTACGCACACACACGGCCATTACCATAATGGGCTGCTTTAAAAGTGCGAGTAAAACGTGGTCGGACGAGCACTCGGCGTTAAATAATCATGTGAATACAAACCACATTATACATCAGGAATGTTATGAGCCAACTGTACATTTCTGATACTCCTAGAGCTGCAGGGTTTCCCACACATTCATTTATTTGTGGCGGCCCGCCACGAAAGAATTACGTCCGCCACAAATTTAAAAAATTTAAAAAAAATAAAAAATTTTTTTTTTTTTTTTTTTTTTTTGTCTTCTCCAGCTTTTCAGGCAAATCATATAGTTGATGTAGATGCCCATATCGGCTGTTGAGATTTACTTTACAAAAGAGAAGTGTAGGATACTTCTCTTGTTGCCTTATTTGTATTTGACTTTATTAAATGTATTTATATTAGAAACACAACATGTGTATAAAACAAAGGGTGCAAAGTCTGCAGGCAGTAGGAAACACATGGTTAAGTGTAGGGAGTAAAACCGATGGCAGTCTAAAGTTCAAGATTTTTGGAGCTCTTTGTTCAGTGGATCAGATGTTTGATGAAGCTCTGTGTCTATCTACCACCACTACTGTTTTCTGTTTATTTGTTACTGACTGTGGCAGGACACCTCTGCCTCTGTTTCACTTTATGTTGCTGGTAAATAATATGGTTGTAGTAGTAGGCTAAAGTTAAATGATTTAGTATGCACTAATTAAAGGGGCAGAGCTTTAAGAGACATTTTAGCTTTTATATTTTATAAGATATATTTTTTGTAAGAACCACAATGAATAAATATATTTCAGTGAATAACTTATTGTTCAAATCTGTATATAAATATGTACATAAAGCGTTGTAATTATATTGTAAAATGGATGGATGGATGGATGGACGTTTAAAACAAAACTGTTATTATTAATTAGTAAGTATACATTTTTTGAGCCTTTTTAGAGAAAATCAAATCATTGTAGTGAATTATGCAAATTAGTCGATGATGTCATGGTGACCACGCCCATAGCCACGCCCCCACCGCCACAGGTATCTTGTCAGTTTATGGGAATCACTCCGCTGTAATATCTGGAGAACCAAGACATGGAAAAATCTGCCTTTGAAATTGCAGAAAAACCCTAATCAGTCTTCAATGACTTCAGCTCAGTGACTTTTCTATTAGGATTGGGCGTACAAATCTTTTATAATCCAGCAATTAAGAACATTTTGTCAAAAGTCCATCCTTTAATTGTTTTTGTTTTATGGTGGGAAAAATACATGTGATGCTGATGACAGAACTAGAAATTGTGATTCGACGTTCACCAGCATCACAAAATGGAGGTTACATTTGAAAGATCCACTCTACTGTTTAAAATTGAGATGGATTCAAAAAAGTAAAGTGGTGCTTCTTTCATTAGTGATGTAAATTAAGTGTAAAATGCCCTAGTGCGGGGCTCTTTAGTGCCGCCCTAGTGGCTCCCTGGAGCACTTTTAAAAAAGGATTGAAAATGGAAAAAGATGGGTGAATTTTTTTTTTTAGTATGTTCTTTGTTTGAGGACAAACATGACGCAAACCTTCCCAATTGTTATAAAGCCCACTGTTTAATGTTTGTGTGTATGCTTCACTGATGACAATATTTGGTGAACATCCCTTTGTCCTACTCATTTCGGCGGTTCTTGAACTCACCATAGTGTGGACTGTGACGCAACAGTTTGTTTACGTGTGAAATCTTCCACTTATTTGTCTCAAAGGTGCACTTTGTTGATGTTATTGACTTGTTGGAGTGCTAATCAGGCATATTTGGTCACTGCATGACCCCAAAAGGGACAAGCGGTAGAAAATGGATGGATGGATAGGTGGCGGCAAGCTAATCGATGCTAACATGCTATTTAGGCTAGCTGTGTGTACATATTGCATCATTAAGCCTCATTTGTAGGTATATTTGAGCTCATTTAATATCCTTTACCTTTATCCTCTTTGCATATAATTTATATTTGCATGTCTCATGACACATTATCTGTGTGTAATATTGGCTGCATTGCAGGTAGTTGTTCCAGACCACAGCAAACATTACCTAGCTTGCCAAAGATTGTAATAAATCTATTAGAAGAAGACAGCCTGCCATTTCCTTTAACTTGGACACACACATCTATACCTTTGGCCATTAAAAGCCAGTCATTGCCAGGAGTTATCTCACCTTCTGGGTAGCCTCTGATTTACTAATGCTTTCTAATGTTGTAAAAATGTGTAGAATAAATATTACATTTCAACATTTCTGGCAACCAAGATTTGCTTCAGCCTGCGACACATAGTCATTTTGATAGTAGGCTAATATAGACACTTATGTCATGTGTTGCCTTCATTATAACTTATATAAGACTTTTAAAGTCATTTTGATAGTAGGCTAATATAGACACATCATGTGTTGTCTTCATTATAACACTTGCATACGACTTTTAAAAGTAATTTTGATAGTAGGCTAATATAGCCACTTACGTCATGTGTTGTCTTCATTATAACACTTATATACGGCTTTTAAAGTCATTTTGATAGTAGGCTATTATAGCTAATATAGACACTTACATCATGTGTTGTCTTCATTATAACACGTAAGACTTTTAAAGTCATTTTGATAGTAGGCTAATATAGACACATCATGTGTTGCCTTCATTATAACACTTGCATATGACTTTTAAAGTCATTTTGATAGCAGGCTAATATAGCTAATATAGACACTTGCGTCATGTGTTGCCTTCGATATAACACTTATATACGGCTTTTAAAGTAATTTTGATAGTAGGCTATTATAGCTAATAGACACTTACATCAAGTGTTGCCTTCATTATAACACTTATATACGGCTCTTAAAGTCATTTTGATAGTAGGCTATTATAGCTAACACTTACGTCATGTGTTGCATTCATTATATCCCTTATATAAGACTTTTAAAGTAATTTTAATAGTAGGCTAATATATCTAATATAGACACTTACGTCATGTGTTGCCTTCATTGTAACACTTATATAAGACTTTAAAGGCCTACTGAAACCCACTACTACCGACCACGCAGTCTGATAGTTTATATATCAATGATGAAATCTTAACATTATAACACATGCCAATACGGCCGGGTTAACTTATAAAGTGACATTTTAAATTTGCCGCTAAACTTCCGGTTCGAAACGCCTCTGAGGATGACGTATGCGCGTGACGTAGCCCGACGAACACGGGTATGCCTTCCACATTGAAGCCGATACGAAAACGCTCTGTTTTCATTTCATAATTCCACAGTATTCTGGACATTTGTGTTCGTGAATCTGTTTCAATCATGTTCATTGCATTATGGAGAAGGAAGCCAAGCAAGCAAAGAAGAAAGTTGTCGGTGCGAAATGGACGTATTTTTCGAACGTAGTCAGCCACAACAGTACACAGCCGGCGCTTCTTTGTTTACATTCCCGAAAGATGCAGTCAAGATGGAAGAACTCGGATAACAGAGACTCTAACCAGGAGGACTTTTGATTTGGATACACAGACGCCTGTAGAGAACTGGGACAACACAGACTCTTACCAGGATTACTTTGATTTGGATGACAAAGACGCAGACGTGCTACTGTGAGTATGCAGCTTTGGCTTTTTTTTGCGTATGTACGTAACTTTTTTAAAATATATAAGCTTTATGAACCTTGGGTTAGGTGAACGGTCTTTTGGGCTGAGTGATTGTGTGTGTTGATCATGTGTTTGAATTGTATTGGCGTGTTCTATGGAGCTAGGAGCTAGCAGAGGAGCTAGGAGCTAGCATAACACGTACCGTACCGTAAGTGCGCGTCACGTACGTAACTTTTTAAAAATATATAAGCTTTATGAACCTTGGGTTAGGTGAACGGTCTTTTGGGCTGAGTGATTGTGTGTGTTGATCGGGTGTTTGAATTGTATTGGCGTGTTCTATGGAGCTAGGAGCTAGCAGAGGAGCTAGGAGCTAGCATAACAAACACGCAGGTGTTATTATGCAGGATTAATTTGTGGCATATTAAATATAAGCCTGGTTGTGTTGTGGCTAATAGAGTATATATATGTCTTGTGTTTATTTACTGTTGTAGTCATTCCCAGCTGAATATCAGGTACCGTGAGTATGCAGCCTTGGCTGCTAAACATTCGATAACTTGACCGTATGTGCGCGTCACGTACGTAACTTTTTAAAAATATATAAGCTTTATGAACCTTGGGTTAGGTAAACGGTCTTTTGGGCTGAGTGATTGTGTGTGTTGATCAGGTGTTTGAATTGTATTGGCGTGTTCTATGGAGCTAGGAGCTAGCAGAGGAGCTAGGAGCTAGCATAACAAACACGCAGGTGTTTTTATGCAGGATTAATTTGTGGCATATTAAATATAAGCCTGGTTGTGTTGTGGCTAATAGAGTATATATATGTCTTGTGTTTATTTACTGTTGTAGTCATTCCCAGCTGAATATCAGGTCACCCCCGGCTCTCACAGCATCTTCCCTATCTGAATAGCTTCAACTCCCCACTAGTCCTTCACTTGCACTTTACTCATCCACAAATCTTTCATCCTCGCTCAAATTAATGGGGAAATTGTCGCTTTCTCGGTCCGAATCTCTCTCACTTCATGCGGCCATCATTGTAAACAATAGGGAACTTTGCGTATATGTTCAACTGACTACGTCACGCTACTTCCGGTAGGTGCAAGCCTTTTTTTTATCAGATACCAAAAGTTGCAATCTTTATCGTCGTTGTTCTATACTAAATCCTTTCAGCAAAAATATGGCAATATCGCGAAATGATCAAGTATGACACATAGAATAGATCTGCTATCCCCGTTTAAATAAAAAAAATTCATTTCAGTAGGCCTTTAATAGTAGGCTAATATAGACACTTACGTCATGTGTTGCCTTCATTACAACACTTATATAAGACTTTAATAGTAGGCTAATATAGACACTTACGTCATGTGTTGCCTTCATTACAACACTTATATAAGACTTGTAGTCATTTAAATAGTAGGCTAAAATAGACACTTACGTCATGTGTTGCCTTCATTATAACACTTACACTACCGTTCAAAAGTTTGGGGTCACCCAAACAATTTTGTGGAATAGCCTTCATTTCTAAGAACAAGAATAGAGTGTCGAGTTTCAGATGAAAGTTCTCTTTTTCTGGCCATTTTGAGCGTTTAATTGACCCCACAAATGTGATGCTCCAGAAACTCAATCTGCTCAAAGGAAGGTCAGTTTTGTAGCTTCTGTAACGAGCTAAACTGTTTTCAGATGTGTGAACATGATTGCACGAGGGTTTTCTAATCATCAATTAGCCTTCTGAGCCAATGAGCAAACACATTGTACCATTAGAACACTGGAGTGATAGTTGCTGGAAATGGGCCTCTATACACCTATGTAGATATTGCACCAAAAACCAGACATTTGCAGCTAGAATAGTCTTTTACCACATTAGCAATGTATAGAGTGTATTTCTTTAAAGTTAAGACTAGTTTAAAGTTATCTTCATTGAAAAGTACAGTGCTTTTCCTTCAAAAATAAGGACATTTCAATGTGACCCCCAAACTTTTGAACGGTAGTGTATATGAGGCTTTTAAAGTCATTTTAAAAGTAGGCTAATATAGACACTTACGTCATGTGTTGCCTTCATTATAACACTTATATAAGACTTTTCATTTTTTGCGGCTCCAGACAGATTTGTTTTTTGTATTTTTGGTCCAATATGGCTCAACGTTTTGGGTTGCCGACCCCTGCCCGAGTGTGTGGATGTTGGCCCTGTGATGAGGTGGCCACTATCCGCCCGAGTGCAGCTGGGATAGGCTCCAGCCCCCCCCCCACACACACACACACAACCCCGAGAGGTAGAAAATGGACGAATAAAAGCAATGGATAGTTTCTTACCTGTAACTCACACCAAGCCACCTCCACTGTGGTCTCCGTGTCCAGACCCTTGTAGACCGTCTTAAAAGATCCACGCCCGATTTCAATGTCAAACTTCAGGAAGCGTCCGTCCGG
>NC_084733.1:89588368-89605868 GCF_033978785.1 Entelurus aequoreus
TTGAAGTTGGAACGGTTTGAATCGGGTGAAAAATGTGGAAGGTAGAACGCGCCAAAATCTGGAGAAAAAGAATAAGTTGAAGTTGAATAATAGATGAATTTTGGTGTAGAAAACCATATTTGTGAATGCTTTGGAGCATTCACACAATAATAATAATAATAAATAGATACATTTTGGTGTAGAAAACCATATTTGTGAATGCTTTGGAGCATTCACACAATAATCCATCCATCCATTTTGTACAGCTTTAATAATAATAATAATAATAATAATAAATAGATGCATTTTGGTGTAGAAAACCATATTTGTGAATGCTTTGGAGCATTCACACAATAATAATAATAATAGATGCATTTTGGTGTAGAAAACCGTATTTGTGAATGCTTTGGAGCATTCACACAACAATAATAATAATAATAATAATAATAGATGCATTTTGCTGTAAAAAAAAAACATATTTCTGAAGGTTTTGGAGCATTCACACAACAATAATAATAATAATAAATAGATGCATTTTGGTGTAGAAAACCATATTTGTGAATGCTTTGGAGCATTCACACAACAATAATAATAATAATGATAATAAATAGATGCATTTTGGTGTAGAAACCCATATTTGTGAATGCTTTGGAGCATTCACACAATAATAATAATAATAATAATAATAATAATAATAATACTTATGAATAGATGCATTTTGGTGTAAAAAAACATATTTGTGAATGCTTTGGAGCATTCACACAATAATAATAATAATAATACATGGATGCATTTTGGTGTAGAAAACCATATTTGTGAATGCGTTGGAGCATTCACGCAATTACTTTATTTTGAAACGTGCCATGCAGCAGATTGCAACGCCTGTAGCTTAGTTAGGGCAAGTTTAACTAGTTGACAGCTGCTCGCAGGTCGTCGACTAAGATCTCAAATGAGGGAAGGTGTAATTAAGATGATCACATTGCATTTAAGAGGACTTGAGAATAACCCCGCACAAAAGAGGGAGAAAATATTGAACAATTGTGGCAAAAACTCAATGATGCGTTCAAATACACACTCAAAAAATGCGAAACGTTGCTTACCTTGTTTGCAACCGGGCTACACCGAAACGTACATTACTAATAATAAACAGTAGCGGTGTCTTTTCCAAAGCTGTCATTTTTACTAACGCGGCACTCGTCGTCGTGCACTATAAGTCGTCGCTCTTTACGTGACGAAACGCCGCAAAAAACATTTCAAAGACACAAAAGCAAAGAAGGACGGGCTCTTTGTTAGCCTCCTAGCATGGGGGGGCGCTAGTTAGCAAGCTAAATCCACTCCGGCCTAACCAGTGAAACGTCACGTATTTTAAACCAGGATGCCCGTTGTTAGCATGTAGCATCGGGCTGTTGCCCGTTGTTAGCATGTAGCATTGGGCTTTTGCCCGTTGTTAGCATGTAGCATTGGGCTTAAAAGCCGAATGTGAATATGGCAGTTTGCGTGAATAATCGACGGCTTTACCGTGTCTGCGTCCAGCCTTCATCCCAGAGCGAGCACCATTGACGCCGGGTATATTCGGCCGGTGTGACGCCGGGCCGGGTAGCTGCTAGCTGCGGAGGGCAGCGACAAGTAGCGTCATTTCACGTTAGCACGGATGCTAGCCATTAGCTAGGCGGGTCTTGCAGATGGCCCAGAGAGTAGACCCGCCCCCCTCGACCGACTCAACGTCGCTTTAACGGACGTCTATGCCAAATTCACTCGTTTAAGCCTTTGAATAAATCATATTGTCCAAAACATGCGCTGGTAATTCCTGGCTGAGTTCCCGGGGCGGACGGCGACCTACCTCGTCGCCTCACATCCACAACACAACTGACATTCGCCGGCGTCGAGATGGTCCTTGCAGCGGAAGTCCTCTTGGCTCGTCGTTAAAAATGGAACAAACGTGCCGGTGGTATCCAACACAAACACCCCCCCTGCCGCGGAGTATATCCACACAAAGAAAAACAACCGACAAATTAGGCCATTTTGTCGTCACGCGTTCAAAACAACAAATAACACCAACGCAGTTCCTTCGTGTTGATGGAAGAAACTGGGCTTTCCTACGGCGCATGCGCGGCTGCCCAATGACCTCATAACGAACGCGCGTGCACACTTTCGAACGTGATGGCTAGATTTGTAATGTTATTTACGAAAGAGTCGTTATTTTTTCAAACCACAAATAATTAATTTCCATCCATCCATCCATTTTCTACCGCTTGTCCCGTTTGGTATTTTTAAATGTACATTTTTCATTCAAAAAAAAAGTGGCATTACATTTAGCAAAAAATCTTGTAAAGTGTAATTTACAATGTCAGAAGCCAACATTGTCAAAAAGCACGTTGTTTCAACGTTGTATTTGTGTTGTACAATATTGGTTGGGAAAGGACCAAATTTCAATGGTCAAATCAACGCACATAATAAACCTATCAATTACACAAGGCCAAGTACCAAAAGATTTTAAGATAGCAAGAGTAACTCCCCTCTTTAAAAAAGGAAGCAAATTGGAACCTGGCAACTACCGACCTGTTTCTATTCTCAGCTCCATTTCGAAAGTAATGGAGAAAATAGTTTATGAACAGGTCGATAGTTACCTTGCCACTAATAAACTCATGTACAAATTCCAATCCGGCTTCAGAACTAACCACTCCACTGACACATGCCTTCTCTATCTGACTTCAGAACTAACCACTCCACTGACACATGCCTTCTCTATCTGACTTCAGAACTAACCACTCCACTGACACATGCCTTCTCTATCTGACCGACCACATCAAACATGAGGTGGACACGGGCAAATACTGCGGCATGGTCATGCTGGACCTTCAGAAGGCCTTTGACACCGTTAACCACGCTATACTGTTGGATAAGCTCAGAGCAATCGGATTTAACAAAACCTCTTGGAGCTGGATGCAATCTTACTTGGAGGGGAGGGAGCAGGTGGTAGAGGTGAACGGCACCGTGTCCCCCCCCCCCTTCTCGGTGAGCTGTGGAGTCCCCCAAGGCAGTATATTGGGACCTTTACTGTTCCTAATATACATAAACGACATGTCATCGGCATGTGACTGTGAATTGTTTTTGTTTGCGGATGACTCTGCCTTGCTGGTATCAGACAAGGACAAGTCACAGGTGGAGAAAATCCTCAGTGCTGAGCTCTGTAGAACTTGCACCTGGATCGCTGACAACAAGCTATCCATCCACTTGGGTAAAACAGAATCCATCCTGTTTGGGTCCCACATCAAACTTAAGAGAGTCAATCACTTCACCATAAAAGTAGGTGACAGTGTCATCACCAGGAAAGATGAGGTCACCTACCTAGGTTCCATTCTAGAGGCTAACCTTTCCTGTGATAAAATGGCAACCAAGGTAATCAAAAAGGTTAACCAACGAACGAGATTTCTCTACAGAATTTCCTCTCTGGTCAACAAAAGCACCTTGAGGATTCTGGCGGGAACTCTCGTTCAACCCTTTTTCGATTACGCATGCACCTCCTGGTACCCTAGCACCTCCAAAACCCTCAAATCTAAACTCCAAACATCTCAGAACAAGCTAGTCAGGTTACTTCTAGACCTCCACCCCAGATCCCACCTCACTCCTACCCACTTCTCTAAAGTGGGCTGGCTCAAGGTGGAGGACAGAGTTAAACAACTTGCACTGAGCCTAGTCTATAAAATCCGCTACACCTCCCTGATACCGAAGTACATGTCAAACTACTTCCTTAACGTAAATGACCGCCATAACCACAACACCAGGGGGAGCTCCACTAACCACGTTAAACCCAGATTCCGAACTAACAAAGGTCTTAACTCATTCTCTTTCTATGCCACATCAATGTGGAATGCGCTCCCAACAGGTATAAAAGAAAGGGCATCTCTATCCTCCTTCAAAACCGCTATAAAAGTTCACCTCCAGGCAGCTACAACCCTAAACTAACACCCTACCCGGATTGCTAATAATCAAATGTAAACAATCAAATGCAGATTCTTTTTCTTATGCCTTCTGATCTCTCTCTCTCTCTCTCTCTCTCTCTCTCTATGTCCACTACCCCCCCACCCCCCCCACCCCACCCCCCCTCCACACTCCTGATTGTAAATAATGTAAATAATTCAATGTGATTATCTTGTGTGATGACTGTATTATGATGATAGTATATATGATAGTATATATCTGTATCATGAATCAATTTAAGTGGACCCCGACTTAAACAAGTTGAAAAACTTATTCGGGTGTTACCATTTAGTGGTCAATTGTACGGAATATGTACTTCACTGTGCAACCTACTAATAAAAGTCTCAATCAATCAATCAATCAAAACATCAGAACCCAACACTGATTTAATGTTGTCAAAAAGCATGTTGTTTCAACGTGTTGTTACAGTGTTTTTCAACCACTGTGCCGCGGCACACTAGTGTGCCGTGAGATATTGTCTGGTGTGCCGTGGGAAATTATGCAACTTCACCTAATTTTCTCCCAAAAATATTTTTTGCAAATCAAAAATTAGAATCTGCCAATAATGTGCCGTTGCTTAGAGTCTGTGCTGTGTAAAACTCGGCAGGGTAACCACGTAATAAATACTCCATGTCAGTAGGTGGCAGCATTGCTTTGTAAAAGTCGGAAAGTGTCGGGTGAGACGAGGATGGTTTGTTGTGATCCCGATATGCAGACCACGGTGGGAGGCAGAGTGCAGGTAAAAAGAGTATGTAATGCATAAACCCAAAATGAACGAAAGGAAAAGTCTATGCAAAACAAAAGTCAAACAGAACTGGCTACAAAGTAAACAGAGACAGAATGCTGGACGACAGCAAAAACTTACGGCATCCACAAAGTACATCCATACGTGACATGACAATCAACAATGGCCACACAAAGAAGGATAGCAACAACGTAAATAGCCTTGCTTGCTAACACAAAGCAGGTGCGCGGAATAGCGCTCGAAGGAAGACATGAAGCCACTACAGGAAAACACCGGCAATACAGGAAGGGCCACCAAAATAAGCAAGACAAGAACTAAAGCACTACACACAGGAAGACACCAACACACTCAAAATAAGACACGACGCCTTGGTGGAGTTACATTTTTTAAAGTTTTCTGCTCGTGGTGAGCCTCCGGATTTTTTTAATGACAAAAATGTGCCTTGCCTCAAAAAAGGTTGAACAACACTGTTGTAGAATATTGGTCGGGAAATGACCAAATTTCAATGGTCAAATCGACGTCAGAACACAACATTGAATAACATTGTCAAAAAGCATGTTGTTTCACCGTTGTATTTGTGTTGTAGAATATTGGTTGGGAAATGACCAAATTTCCATGGTCAAATCAACGTCAGAACCCGACATTGATTTAACGTTGTCAAAAAGCACGTTGTTTCAATGTTGTATTTGTGTTGTAGAATATTGATTGGGAAATGACCAAATTTCAATGGTTGAATCAAGGTTAGAAGCCAACATTGATTTAACATTGTCAAAAAGCATGTTGTTTCAACGTTGTATTTGTGTTGTAGAATATTGGTTGGGAAATCATAAAATTTCAATGGTCAAATCAACGTGACAACCGGACATTAATTTAATGTCGTCAAAAAGAATGTTGTTTCAACGTTGTATTTGTGTTGTACAATAATGATCGGGAAATGACCAAATTTCATTGGTCAAATCAACGTCACAACCTGACATTGAATAAACGTTGTCAAAAAGCATGTTGTTTCAACGTTGTATTTGTGTTGTAGAATATTGGTTGGGAAATGACTGAATTTCAATGGTCAAATCTACGTCAGAACACAACATTGATTTAACGTTGTCAAAAAGCACGTTGTTTCAACGTTGTATTTGTGTTGTAGAATATCGGTTGGTAAATGTCCAAATTTCAATGGTCGAATCAACGTCAGAACCCGACATTGATTTAACGTTGTCAAAAAGCACGTTGTTTCAACGTTGTATTTGTGTTGTAGAATATTGGTTGGGAAATGACCAAAATTCAATGGTTGAATCAAGGTTAGAAGCCAACATGGATTTAACATTGTCAAAAAGCATGTTGTTTCAACATTGTATTTGTGTTGTAGAATATCGGTTGGGAAAGGACCAAATTTCAATGGTTGAATCAAGGTTAGAAGCCAACATTGATTTAATGTTGTCAAAAAGCATGTTGTTTCGACGTTGTATTTATGTTGTAGAATATTGGTTGGTGATAAATGACCAAATTTCAATGGTCAAATCAATATCACAACCTGACATTGATTTAACGTCGTCAAAAAGCACGTTGTTTCAACGTTGTATCTGTGTTGTAGAATATTGGTTGGGAAATCATACAATTTCAATGTCAAATCAACGTCACAACCTGACATTGAATAAACGTTGTCAAAAAGTATGTTGTTTCAACGTTGTATTTGTGTTGTAGAATATTGGTTGGGAAATCATAACATTTCAATGGGCGAATCAACGTCACAACCGGACATTGATTTAATGTCGTCAAAAAGCATGTTGTTTCAACGTTGTATTTGTGTTGTACGATATTGATCGGGAAATGACCAAATTTCGTTGGTCAAATCAACGTCAGAACCCAACATTGATTTAATGTCGTCAAAAAGCATGTTGTTTCAACGTTGTATTTGTGTTGTAGAATTGTGGTTGGTGATAAATGACCAAATTTCAATGGTCAAATCAACGTCACAACCTGACATTGAATAAACGTTGTCAAAAAGCATGTTGTTTCAACGTTGTATTTGTGTTGCACAATATTGATTGGTAAATGACCAAATTTCAATGGTCAAATCAACGTCACAACCGGACATTGATTTAATGTCGTCAAAAAGAACGTTGTTTCAACGTGGTATTTGTGTTGTAGAATATTGATTGGGAAATGACCAAAATTCAATGGTTGAATCAAGGTCAAAAGCCAACATTGATTTAATGTTGTCAAAAAGCATGTTGTTTCAACATTGTATTTGTGTTGTAGAATATTGGTTGGAAAATGACCACATTTCGATGGTCAAATCAACGTCACAACCTGACATTGATTAAACGTTGTCAAAAAGCATGTAGTTTCAATGTAGTATTTGTGTTGTACAATATTGGTCGGGAAATGACCAAATTTCAATAGTCAAATCTACGTCAGAACACAACATTGATTTAACGTTGTCAAAAAGCATGTTGTTTCAACGTTGTATTTGTGTTGTAGAATATCGGTTGGGAAATGACCACATTTCAATGTTCAAATCAACGTCACAACCTGACATTGATTTAACGTCGTCAAAAAGCATGTTGTTTCAACGTTGTATTTGTGTTGTAGAATATCGGTTGGTAAATGTCCAAATTTCAATGGTCGAATCAACGTCAGAACACAACATTGATTTAACGTTGTCAAAAAGCACGTTTGTAGAATATTGATTTGGAAATGACCAAAATTCAATGGTTGAATCAAGGTTAGAAGCCAACATTGATTTAACGTCGTCAAAAAGCATGTTGTTTCAACATTGTATTTGTGTTGTGAAATATTGGTTGGTGATAAATGACCAAAATTCAATGGTCAAATTAACGTCAGAACCCAACACTAAATACAGTTGTCAAAAAGCACGTTGTTTCAACGTTGTATTTGTGTTGTAGAATACTGGTTGGGAAATCATAAAATTTCTATGTCAAATCAACGTCACAACCTGACATTGAATAAACGTTGTCAAAAAGTATGTTGTTTCAACGTTGTATTTGTGTTGTAGAATATTGGTTGGGAAATCATAAAATTTCAATGGTCAAATCAACGTCACAACCGGACATTGATTTCATGTCGTCAAAAAGAACGTTGTTTCAACGTTGTATTTGTGTTGTACGATATTGACCGGGAAATGACCAAATTTCAATGGTCAAATCAACGTCAGAACACAACATTGATTTAATGTCGTCAAAAAGCATGTTGTTTCAACGTTGTATTTGTGTTGTAGAATTGTGGTTGGTGATAAATGACCAAATTTCAATGGTCAAATCAACGTCACAACCTGACATTGAATAAACGTTGTCAAAAAGCACGTTGTTTCAATGTTGTATTTGTGTTGCACAATATTGATTGGGAAATGACCAAATTTCAATGGTCAAATCGACGTCAGAACACAGCATTGAATAAACGTTGTCAAAAAGCATGTTGTTTCAACGTTGTATTTGTGTTGCACAATATTGATTGGTAAATGACCAAATTTCAATGGTCAAATCAACGTCAGAACCCGACATTGATTTAACGTTGTCAAAAAGCACGTTGTTTCAACGTTGTATTTGTGTTGTAGAATATTGATTGGGGAATGACCAAAATTCAATGGTTGAATCAAGGTTAGAAGCCAACATTGATTTAACATTGTCAAAAAGCATGTTGTTTCAACGTTGTATTTGTGTTGTAGAATATTGGTTGGAAAATGACCACATTTCAATGGTCAAATCAACGTCAGAACCCAACATTGATTTAACGTCATTAAAAAGCACGTTGCTTCAACGTTGTATTTGTGTTGTAGAATATTGGTTGGTAAATGACCAAATTTCAATGGTCAAATCAACGTCAGAACCCAACATTGATTTAACGTTGTCAAAAAGCATGTTGTTTCAACGTTGTATTTTTGTTGTAGAATATTGATTGGGAAATGACCAAAATTCAATGGTTGAATCAAGGTTAGAAGCCAACATTGATTTAACATTGTCAAAAAGCACGTTGTTTCAACATTGTATTTGTGTTGTAGAATATTGGTTGGGAAATGACCGAATTTCAATGGTCAAATCTACGTCAGAACACAACATTGATTTAACGTTGTCAAAAAGCATGTTGTTTCAACGTTGTATTTGTGTTGTAGAATATCGGTTGGGAAATGACCACATTTCTATGTTCAAATGAACGTCACAACCTGACATTGATTTAACGTCGTCAAAAAGAATGTTGTTTCAACGTTGTATTTGTGTTGTAGAATATTGGTTGGTAAATGACCAAATTTGAATGGTCAAATCAACGTCAGAACCCGACATTGATTTAACGTTGTCAAAAAGCATGTTGTTTCAACGTTGTATTTGTGTTATAGAATATTGGTTGGTAAATGACCAAATTTCAATGGTCAAATCAACGTCAGAACCCGACATTGATTTAACGTCGTCAAAAAGCACGTTGTTTCAACGTTGTATTTGTGTTATAGAATATTGGTTGGGAAATGACCACATTTCACTGGTCAAATCAACGTCAGAACACAACATTGATTTATTGTCATTAAAAAGCACGTTGCTTCAACGTTGTATTTGTGTTGTAGAATATTGATTGGGGAATGACCAAAATTCAATGGTTGAATCAAGGTTAGAAGCCAACATTGATTTAACATTGTCAAAAAGCATGTTGTTTCAACATTGTATTTATGTTGTAGAATATTGGTTGGTGATAAATGACCAAATTTCAATGGTCAAATTAACGTCAGAACCCAACACTAAATACAGTTGGCAAAAAGCACGTTGTTTCAACGTTGTATCTGTGTTGTAGAATATTGGTTGGGAAATCATAAAATTTCAATGTCAAATCAACGTCACAACCTGACATTGATTTAACGTTGTCAAAAATTATGTTGTTTCAACGTTGTATTTGTGTTGTAGAATATTGGTTGGGAAATCATAAAATTTCAATGGGCGAATCAACGTCACAACCGGACATTGATTTAATGTCGTCAAAAAGAACGTTGTTTCAACGTTGTATTTGTGTTGTACGATATTGATCGGGAAATGACCAAATTTCAATGGTCAAATCAACGTCAGAACACAACATTGATTTAATGTCGTCAAAAAGCATGTTGTTTCAACGTTGTATTTGTGTTGTAGAATCGTGGTTGGTGATAAATGACCAAATTTCAATGGTCAAATCAACGTCACAACCTGACATTGAATAAACGTTGTCAAAAAGCATGTTGTTTCACCGTTGTATTTGTGTTGTAGAATATTGGTTGGGAAATTACCAAATTTCAATGGTCAAATCAACGTCAGAACCCGACATTGATTTAACGTTGTCAAAAAGCATGTTGTTTCAATGTTGTATTTGTGTTGTAGAATATTGATTGGGAAATGACCAAAATTCAATGGTTGAATCAAGGTTAGAAGCCAACATTGATTTAACGTTGTCAAAAAGCATGTTGTTTCCACGTTGTATTTGTGTTGTAGAATATTGGTTGGAAAATGACCACATTTCGATGGTCAAATGAACGTCACAACCTGACATTGATTTAATGTCGTCAAAAAGCATGTTGTTTCAACGTTGTATTTGTGTTGTAGAATATTGATTGGGAAATGACCAAAATTCAATGGTTGAATCAAGGTTAGAAGCCAACATTGATTTAACATTGTCAAAAAGCATGTTGTTTCAACGTTGTATTTGTGTTGTAGAATATTGGTTGGGAAATGACCACATTTCAATGGTCAAATCTACGTCAGAACACAACATTGATTTAACGTTGTCAAAAAGCACATTGTTTAAATCAAAGTCACAACCTGACATTGATTCAACGTCATCAAAAAGCACGTTGTTTCAACGTTGTATTTGTGTTGTATAATATTTCTTTATTTTAAAAAATACTAGTATTTTTA
Source organism: Entelurus aequoreus (assembly GCF_033978785.1). Classification (NCBI taxonomy): domain Eukaryota; kingdom Metazoa; phylum Chordata; class Actinopteri; order Syngnathiformes; family Syngnathidae; genus Entelurus; species Entelurus aequoreus. The sequence continues at coordinate 89,598,959 of NC_084733.1, forward strand.
AATGTACATTTTTTATTCCAAAAAAGTGGCTTTACATTTAGCAAACATTCTTCTCAAAGTGTAATTTACACATGGCATTAAAAATATTGGCCTACCGCCCGAATGCAGCTGAGATAGGCTCCAGCACCTCCCGCGACCCCAAAAGGGACAAGCGGTAGAAATGGATGGGATTAAAAACAATGCTTGGCAGAATTGGGTTTCATCAAAACGACCTCCAGTGTCGCAACAGTTATTTTGTAAGTGGACACTGCCCCCTGGTGGTAATACTGAACAAAACATGCCCCATATTTGAACACGTTCAATCATCCATCCATCCGTTTTCTACCGCTTGTCCCTCTTTGGGGGGGGCTTCTTTTTCTCCTCCAGATTTTGGCGCTCTCTACCTTCCACATTTTCCACCTGATTCAAACAGTTCCAACTTCAAACTGTTCAGCCTATTCCAAAAATTCCCAGATTTCCCAGAATTCCAGTCTTTTCTGGGACATTTTCCCCATTCAAAATGAATCGGCCATTTTTCAATCTTCCACCATTTCCACATTTTTCAACCTATTCAAACCATTCCACCTTCAACACATTCCACCATCCTAGAAATTCAAACGACCTTTTTTCCAAGTTCAAAAAAATTCCAGGATTTTCCCAGAATTCCTGGTTTTCCAAAGCCCTATTTCCACCCTTTTTTTCTGGCAACTACTCCTTCCACATTTTTCAACCCACTTCAACCGTTACACCGTCCAAACATTCCTCTTAATCAGGACAAAAAACCAAGTTGTTTTTCGAACTGGAAAAATTCCCGGTTTTCCCAAAACTCCAGGAATTCCTTAATACCATTTCTCAATTAAAAAGGTTACTAATTCAACATTTTTCGACCGATTTGAAAAATTCCAACACCAACCATTTCAACCATTCATATATTCGTGAAAGTTAAACCCTACCAAATCAGTCAATGAAATACTTATATATTAGCTGCTTTAAACATGACTATGAATAAAGAAAGAACTGTTAAAAATGTATGCATTCTCCACACTATGCAAAACGAAAGTAAAACTGAACTGGCTTCAAAGTAAACGGAAACAGAATGCTGGACGACAGCAAAAACTTACGGCGTCCACAAAGTACATCCGTACACGACATGACAATCAACAATGTCCACACAAAGAAGGATAAAAACAACAATAAAAAGATCCAGTATGCTTCCAGTTCAAAGATGACTCACCAGGTCACCTGACTTACTCTCGCGCGGCGCACCGATATCAAAACTAAATTTGCGAACATGTGTGATTAATTTTTCCCTGTTGAAAAAGATCATTCTGCACCATAAAGCTTGGACGTAATACTCCATGTCAGCAGGTAGTTAATTGCTTCATAAAAAGTGGCTATGCAAGACGAAAGTAAAACTGAACTGGCCACAAAGTAAACAGACACAGAACGCTGGACGACTGCAAAAACTTACGGCATCCACAAAGTACATCCGTACATCAACAATGTCCACACAAAGAAGGATAGCAACAACTTAAGACGTGAAGCTGCTATAGGAAAACACCAACAAAACAGGAAGTGCCACCAAAATAACAGCGCAAGACAAGAAGTGCAGCACCACACACAAGAAAAAAAAGCAACAAACTCAAAATAAGGCACGACGACCTCCATGGAAATGTACTCACCCCCAAATCCTCCACACGACACCACCGCTCCGGACAGGCTAACCTCCTCCAACCTCCGAAGACAAAGCTACGAACAAACGGGCTTTCTGCTCCTTTCTGTGGAACGCTCTCCCTGACCACCTGAGGGCACCACAGACTGTGGATGCTTTCAAAAAAGGCTTAAAAACCCTTCTTTTTTTAAAAAAAGCCTATTTTTTTCTTCGATATATGCATACTAGTTTTAGCTATTTGGCTGTTCTAGTTTTTATTTTTTTTAAATTAACTTTTAATTTTTATTTGATTTTTTTTAATACACTATAGCACTCTGAGGTTGTTTACTCAATGTAAAGTGCTTTTTTTTTTCACAAATAAAATCTATTATTATTATTATTATTAGGGATGTCCGATAATGACTTTTTGCCGATATCCGATATCCCGATATTGTCCAACTCTTTAATTACCGATACCGATATCAACCCATACCCATACCGATATATACAGTCGTGGAATTAACACATTATTATGCCTAATTTGGACAACCAGGTATGGTGAAGACAAGGTCTTTTTTTTTTTTTAATTAATAAAATAAAATAAGATAAATAAATTAAAATAATTTTCTTGAATAAAAAAGAAAGTAAAATAATATAAAAACAGTTACATAGAAACTAGTAATTAATGAAAATGAGTAAAATTAACTGTTAAAGGTTAGTATTATTAGTGGACCAGCAGCACGCACAATCATGTGTGCTTATCTTTTAATTTTTATTTGATTTTTTTTAATACACTGTAGCACTTTGAGGTTGTTTACTCAATGTAAAGTGCTTTTTTTTTTTTTTACAAATAAAATCTATTATTATTATTATTAGGGATGTCCGATAATGACTTTTTGCCGATATCCGATATCCCGATATTGTCCAACTCTTTAATTACCGATACCGATATCAACCGATACCCATACCGATATATACAGTCGTGGAATTAACACATTATTATGCCTAATTTGGACAACCAGGTATGGTGAAGATAAGGTCCTTTTTTTTTTTAAATTAATAAAATAAAATAAGATAAATCAATTAAAAACATTTTCTTGAATAAAAAAGAAGGCAAAACAATATAAAAACAGTTACATAGAAACTAGTAATTAATGAAAATGAGTCAAATTAACTGTTAAAGGTTAGTATTATTAGTGGACCAGCAGCACGCACAATCATGTGTGCTTATCTTTTAATTTTTATTTGATTTTTTTTAATACACTATAGCACTTTGAGGTTGTTTACTCAATGTAAAGTGCTTTTTTTTTTTTTTTACAAATAAAATCTATTATTATTATTATTAGGGATGTCCGATAATGACTTTTTGCCGATATCCGATATCCCGATATTGTCCAACTCTTTAATTACCGATACCGATATCAACCGATACCCATACCGATATATACAGTCGTGGAATTAACACATTATTATGCCTAATTTGGACAACCAGGTATGGTGAAGATAAGGTCCTTTTTTTTTTTTAATTAATAAAATAAAATAAGATAAATTAATAAAAATAATTTTCTTGAATAAAAAAGAAAGCAATTTAAAAACAGTTACATAGAACTAGTAATGAATGAAAATGAGTCAAATTAACTGTTAAAGGTTAGTACTATTAGTGGAGCAGCAGCACGCACAATCATGTGTGCTTACGGACTGTATCCCTTGCAGACTGTATTGATATATATTGATATATAATGTAGGAACCAGAATATTAATAAAAATGGGGGGAGGGAGGTTTTTTGGGTTGGTGCACTAATTGTAAGTGTATCTTGTGTTTTTTATGTTGATTTAATAATAATAAAAAAACAACTATACCGATATTACATTTTAAAGCATTTATTGGAAATCTCTAATTATTATTATTATTATTTTTTAAAACGTTTTCTGCTGGTGGTGTGCCTCTGGATTTTATAATGAAAAACATGTGCCCCCAAAAAGGTTGCTAAACAATACTGGATCAGGCATTGTACTTTGTACTCCGCTGCTCGTGACCGCGCACGCAGAAAACGTCAGCGTGGCGAGGGAAGAGTGTCGGCGGCGCGCGGAGAAGGTTTGATGACGTCACCGAGGCGCCCTGGCTGCTCCTGCTGGGCAAAAAAAGAAAAAAAAAAAGATGGGAAAATCAGGTAAGAGAAAACTATCGACTTAGTGGCAGTGACAAAATCGCACATTTTTCTGCCGTTTAATGCGCATTAGTCGGGCTGTTGGAGTAGCGACTTGGCGGCAAGAAAGCTGTTTTATTGCGGAGCTTCTTCTTCCCACTATTGTGTTAGTAAGCGAGGAGGGGAGGAAAAAGGAGGTTCTGCTGGCTTACTCGGTGTCGTAATAATGTGTCTGCTTCCTAAAATGTAGATTAAAAATTGTGGGAAAATATTATTCCACTAAGTCAGAGTTCGTATATAATCCAGTTCTACAAGGAGAGTTTTTTTCTTCTTCCCTCCCTTCATTTGCTGCTTTTTACACGTAAACGTCCGCACAACCGTGACATTATTGCCGCTAAAACCTCACGTTTGGCTCTCCTGCCTCCAAGAGGGGGGAAAAAAAGAGAATTGTCCAATAGTTCGATGCTGAGTGGAAATAAATGTTGCATATTTACCAGGTTAGCATTCCCCGTTAGCCGGGTAGGTTGACGTAACGTTAGCCGCTAGCACGGAAAGGCCACGCAGGCTGACTGCAAAATATGTGCCAAATATACTTTTATACTAGCCAACTATAATCATACTAAGTCCTGGCACACCAGATAGGAATACAACTATACAATTAGATCAGGCCAGGGCAATTATTTTAGCTCGGAGGGGCCAAATTTAGAGAAAAAAAATGTGTCTGGGGGCCGGTATATCTATCTATCTATCTATCTATCTATCTATCTATCTATCTATCTATCTATCTATCTATCTATCTATCTATCTATCTATCTATCTATCTATCTATCTATCTATGTATATATCTATCTATCTATGTATCTATCTGTCTATCTATCTATCTATCTATCTATCTGTCTATCTATGTATGTATGTATGTATGTATGTATCTATCTATCTATCTATGTATATATCTATGTATATATCTATCTATCTATGTATCTATCTGTCTATCTATCTGTCTATCTATCTATCTGTCTATCTATCTATCTATCTATGTATCTATGTATATATCTATCTATCTGTCTATCTATCTATCTATCTATCTATCTACGTATCTATGTATATATCTATCTATCTATGTATCTATCTGTCTATCTATCCGTCTATCTATGTATGTATGTATGTATGTATCTATCTATCTATCTACCTATCTACCTATCTATCTATCTGTCTATCTGTCTACCTATCTATCTATCTATCTATCTATCTATCTATCTATCTATCTATCTATCTATCTATCTGTCTATCTATCTATCTATCTATCTATCTATCTATCCATCTGTCTGTCTGTCTGTCTGTCTATCTACATATCTACCTACCTACCTATCTATCTATCTATCTATCTATCTATCTATCTATCTATCTATCTATCTATCTATCTATCTATCTATCTATCTATCTATCTATCTATCTATCTACATATCTACCTACCTACCTATCTATATATCTACATATCTATCTACCTATCTATCTATCTATCTACCTATCTACCTACCTATCTATCTATCTATCTGTCTACCTATCTGTCTATCTATCTATCTATCTATCTATCTACATATCTACCTACCTACCTATCTACATACCTACCTACCTACCTACCTACCTACCTATTTATGTATCTACCTACCTACCTACCTACCTACCTACCTACCTACCTACCTACCTACCTACCTACCTATCTATCTATGTAGTCAAGGTTTCTGTGGTTTATCCGTTATACGGTGCTCAATATACGTTAGGTCAGGAAAAAATACAGGTGCTATATCATCCCGACAAGCCTGTTTCGCAGGTTTCCCTGCTCGTCAGGTGATTTTTATCCCCCGACGAGCATTTTGCTTCGTTATATTGTAAATTGTTTTTACTGGAATGGTTTAAATACAGAGGCTATATCATCCCTACAAGCCCATTTCGCAGGTTTGCCTGCTCGTCAGGATTTAGGGAAACCATTATTGTCTTTATTGGAACAAAAAAATCTTAGGGTGCATTAAACATATGTTTATCATTGCAATTTATAACAGTATTTCCTTCTGTTAAGTGCCGTGAACCGGAAGTACAAGTGCCGCTCCATCTACTAGTCCAGGGGTCGGCAACCCGCGGCTCCGGAGCCGCATGCGGCTCCTTGACCACTCTGATGCGGCTCAGCTACATGCATGCCGACCCCCTCGATTTTCCCAGGCGACTTATGGATGTCAGTGTCTCTCATAGACTACTCCCAGGGAAAAATAATCCTATTAACACTCTAATTACTATATAAAGGGCGTGCCCTAATTGCACTGCAGTAATTGTCCTCTATAGCATTTACTTACAGCATGCCAGGCCAGCCACATGTTGTATGTTGTTATTACTTGCTCACACAGGAGACAGCAAAGCATAGTTACTCATCAGCCACACAGCTTACACTGACGGTAGTCGTATCAAACAACTTCAACATTGTTACGTTACAAATATGCGCCACACTGTGAACCCACACCAAAAAAGAATGAAAAACACATTTCTGGAGAACATCCCACTGTAACACAACATAAACACAACACAACCATTACCCAGAATCCCATGCAGTCCTAACTCTTCCGGTCTACATTATACACCCCGCTACCACCAAATCCCCCCACACATCAACACCCCCCCCCCCCCCCCCCTTCGTGGTTGGTTGAGCGGAAGAGTTAGGGCTGCATGGGATTCTGGGTATTGGTACCGTCAGTGTAAGATGTGTGGCTGCTGAGTTAGTAGCCTTGCTGTCTCTTACGTGAGCAAGCTAAAGCTGCATTCCACTTGTGGCCGAGCAGGTACACTGATTGGGCAGACTGTAGAGGGCGCCAAATGCAGTGTCATCACGCTCTGATATTCGGGAGTCTCCCGGGAAAAATGAGAGGTTGGCAAGTGTGACGCAAGCGACATTCATCCAAAACTCGCGGGCTGCACTAACATCCAATTCCCACATTATAGTGCGTGCCGGTGCGTGTGTCTGAGACCCCTGGTTAACATAGCACAAAGCATGTAAGCTTTGTATGCGGTGTTTTTCATTTTAAATTTTAAAAACATTTTTGTGGCTCCCATTACTTTCTTTAATGTGTGAAACTTGCCAAAATGG
>NC_084733.1:89613368-89615868 GCF_033978785.1 Entelurus aequoreus
TCTTAATTAGGACAAAAAGCAAAGTTGTTTTTTGAACTGGAAAAATTCCCGGGTTTCCCGAAATTCCAGGAATTCCGTAATACTATTTCTCAATTCAACATGTTAGTTCTTCAACATTTCTCCACCGATTTGGTAATTTTTTAACACCAACCATTTCAAGTCATTCAGACCATTCCAGTTTTGTTTGACCATTTTCAAAAAAATTCCCGCTTTTCCCGAAATTCCCATTGAAATCAATGGGACATTCTTCAAGTTCAACAACTCCCACATTTTTTATCTGATTCAAACAGTCTCAACTTCAAAATATTCAGCCTGTTCAGGAATTGTGTGCTCTACTTAAATAATTATTTAAAAAAATACCCGGATTTCCCATAATTTCTTTTGTTTTGCATTTTCCCCATTCAAAATGAATTGGCCATTTTTCAAACTTCCACAATCCCCACATTCTTCAACCCATTCAAACCATTCCACCTTCAACACATTCAACCATTCTGGACATTCAAACTTCCCCATTTTCCAAGTTCAAAACAGTTCCAGGATTTTCCCGAATTCCTGGTTTTCCAAGGTCCTATTTCCAACCTTTTTTTTCTGGCGACCACTGCTTCCGCATTTCAACCGTTCCACCGTCAAAACATTCCTCTTAATTAGGACAAAAAACAAAGTTGTTTTTTGAACTAGAAAAATTCCCAGGTTTCCTTGAAATTCCAGGAATTCCGTAATACTATTTCTCAATTCAACATGTTACACTTCTTCAACATTTCTCCACTGATTTGAAACATTTTAACACCAACCATTTCAACTCATTCAGACCGTTCAAGTTTTTTTTTACCATTTTCAAAAAAATTCCCGCTTTTCCCGAAATTTCCATTTAAATCAATGGGACATTTTTCAAAGTTCCACAACTCCCAAATTTTTTATCTGATTCAAACAGTTTCAACTGCAAAATATTCAGCCTGTTCATGAATTGTGTGCTCTACTTCAACAATTCTAAAAAAAAATCCCGGATTTCCCATAATTCCTTTTGTTTTGCATTTTCCCCATTCAAAATGAATTGCCCCTTTTTCAAACTTCCACAATTACCACATTCTTCAAACCATTCCAACCATTCCACCTTTAACACATTCCACCATCGTGGGAATTCAAAGTACACTTTTTCCAAGTTAAAAACAATTCCAGATTTTCCCGAAATTCCCTAATACCATTTACTACTTCAACATTTCTTGCCCGATTTAAACAATTCTAACACCAACCAATTCATCTCATTTAGGACATTCATGCTCCTAATCATTTTTAAAAAATCCCGCTTTTCACCAAATTTCCAGGAAATTCCCATTAAATTAAATGGGACATTTTTCCAAGTTGCACAATTCCCACATTTTTCAACCCATTCAAACCATTCCAACATTAACACATTCCACTCATCCTGGACATTCAAACTAACACTTTCCCAAGTTCCAAACCAAAATTCCGCTTTCCCTAGAAATTCAAACTCTTCAACATTCAAACCATTTCAGCGTTTAAACGATTTCAACATTTAAACCATTTCTACATTCATACTACATTCTGTCAGCATTTCAGCTCAACTTCAACAATTCCTCCAGGAATTGCCTCTTCTGGTTTGAAGAAGTTGTTTTCACGCTCGAGTTTTTATCTCCGTGTCCTAGGTCCTGCGGGAAAACGAGCTGCTGCGGCGGGAAGTGGAAGTCAAAGAGAGCAAGCTGAGCTCTTCCATGAATTCCATCAAGACGTTTTGGAGCCCAGAGTTGAAGAAGGAGCGAGCGCTGCGCAAAGACGAGGTGTCAAAGATTTCCGTGTGGAAGGAACAATACCGTGTGATTCAAGACGAGGCTCAGGTGGGCGTTTTCATGCTTTTCATACACTATATTGCCAAAAGTATTTGGCCACCTGCCTTCACTCACATATGACCTTGAAGTGCCATCCCATTCCTAACCCATAGGGTCCAATATGATGTGGGTCCGCCTTTTAGACTTAAACTTCCTTTTATTGTCATTCAAATTTGAACTTTACAGCACAGTCAGGACTCTGTGCAGGCCAGTCAAGTTCATCCACACCAGACTCTGTCATTCATGTCTGCATCAATTCACAATATAGCACAGGGGTGGGCAATTAATTTTTACCCGAGCACTGCTGGAGGGCCACATCGACAATATTTCAATTAAATTTGGCTCAATATTATTTTTGATATACACCGTAAGATAAATAATAATAATAATAATAATAATAATAATAATAATTAATAATAATACTTTCATTTAACCTAACTTAACTTTATACCAAAAGCACTGCTTTGGAAATCATTTGTACCCCTTTCAGAGATCACATTTAGTTCCCCTTAAACATCCTCATGTTGCACAATGAAATGTAAGCATAGGATGAAGTGTGCATTCCTGTAACTTTCTCTAGTAACAGCATTCCATGATTAATATCAATAAATTAACATTAATGATAAATTACAGTAGAAAAAGCACACGTATGACTG
>NC_084733.1:89630868-89635868 GCF_033978785.1 Entelurus aequoreus
GCTTTTTTTTGTTTTGTTTTGTTTTTTAAATAAATAAAAAAAATAAAAAAAGTTTAATAAACCTTTATTTATAAACTGCAACAGCTGGGAAACAATAATCAAAATAAGTACAAGAACAGTACAAAACAGCGCCAGGGCGGCGCTGAGGCTACGTCTCATGAGGTGGCGTAAACTAGCCAATGATGTGTCATGTGCAGCTCACGTGACGACGCCGTCTCCTTTGCTGGAAACATTCGAAAAATGGCGCAGGAAAACAGTACGGGTAGTTTAGCGGAGAAACATCTTGAGGTTATTGCTTCAATGGAGAAAAGTGTACGACCTAAGTCGTCAAAAAGTGTGGGAACACTTTACTTTAAAGACTTCAAAGAAGAGCGTTTCCTGCAAAATGGCACGGTAGTACAACATTGCTTCAGGAGCACCTGAAAAGAAAACATGTTGGAGCCATGGATGAAGGGAGGAACTCACAGTACGTAACTTTTTAAGTCCATAGTGGCAACAGGCATTTATGAGTTCAGCTTTTTTGTAAGTAACGTTAACGTTATGCCTTTGTTGCAACGCGGGGCTGAAAATGTGTCTCCGGCACATTTGACTCCGTTTTGAGAGAGAAAACGCACGGTTACCAATTTCGAAATAAACGTAACGGACAGAAATATCTCAGGTTGGTTTCATAATGGATCAATGCAGCCAGGCCCGATAAAGCTATATAATTCTATTTAGATTTGAGTGACGCTTTAGTATAACTAAACGTTATGAAGGTGCTGGAATATTTCATGCTATTATTCAGAGGCAGCCTAAAATTAATCCTTTATTATTCACAACAGAAACGTGTACAGTATCTGATCCAGTTCTGATGAGTTACATTTCTGTGTTATAATTGGTGTAGGCTGCATCCCCAATGTTCACAACATGGTGCCAGTATGCTGGTTTTTTTCAATAAAATACTGGAAAGGATAGAAATGTAGTTTGTCTCTTTTACCCGATTATTAATCGATTAATCGAAGTAATAATCGACAGATTAATCGATGATCAAATTAATCGTTAGTTGCAGCCCTAGTCAGGACAAAAAAACAAATTCCCGGTTTTTCCCGAAAATTTTCAATTAAAAACCTGTTACCACTTCAACATTTTTTGACAAGATTTAAACAATTCCATTCAGGACATTCATGCTATTAATTTTTATATATTTTTAAATCCTACTTTCCCCAAAATTCACAAATTTCCAGGAAGTTGTTTTTTTGAACCGGGAAAAATTCCCGGTTCTCTCGAAATTCCAGGAATTCCGTAACACCATTTCTCGATTAAAAATGTTACTACTTCAACGGTTGGTTTACGTATAAGAACATCCATGATTGGTTGGTTGTTTACTATGATGAGTCACCATTGGTTGAGATTGGGGAAAAACATTAGGGACAGGCCAATCAGAGGCAAGATAGGGCGGGTCATGGAACCAGGAAGTGAAATCACAACAGACATCCCAAATGACGACGAGAGAGTCAGAGAAGAGGGAATATTCAAGCGGGTGATTTATTTATTGAAAAAACTAGTGGAAGATGGCAGAGGGATTCTCTTCCTTAGATATTTCTTTTAGCGATGTAGACCACGTCCAGGAAACCCACGATGTGTCTACTTGGACACATTTGGACAAATTTATGCGTCAGGATAAAACAATCCATTCATTATTTCTACTGTTTATATATTGACATTGAATAGTTGAATCATTTTGAATGTAATGTGTGAATGAAGCAAAGTAATGTTTAGATAATGTCAATAAGTAGATAAAACATCTGTGGCTGTGAAGTGAACACTAGTAAGGTTGTAAATACTGTATAGAGTAGGCTAACCCATGTGGTTCCTGTGGATGTGAACACAAGTTGTAATTACTGTAGTGACTAAATAACATAGTGACTGAAACAGACAAAGTAATGTGTAAATAATGTCAATAAGTAGATGAACCATCTGTGGCTGTGAAGTGAACACTAGTAAGGTTGTAAATACTGTATATAGTAGGCTAACCCATGTGGTTCCTGTGGATGTGAACACACGTTGTAATTACTGTAGTGACTAAATAACGTAGTGACTGAAACAGACAAAGTAATGTGTAAATAATGTCAATAAGTAGATGAACCATCTGTGGCTGTGAAGTGAACACTAGTAAGGTTGTAAATACTGTATAGAGTAGGCTAACCCATGTGGTTCCTGTGGATGTCAACACAAGTTGTAATTACTGTAGTGACTAAATAACATAGTGACTGAAACAGACGAAGTAATGTGTAAATAATGTCAATAAGTAGATGAACCATCTGTGGCTGTAAAGTGAACACTAGTAAGGTTGCAAATACTGTATAGAGTAGGCTAACCCATGTTGTTCCTGTGGATGTGAACACAAGTTATAATTAGTGTAGTGACTAAATAACATAGTGACTAAAACAAACTAATGTGTAAATAATGTCAATAAGTAGATGAACCATCTGTGGCTGTGAAGTGAACACTAGTGAGGTTGTAAATACTGTATAGAGTAGGCTAACCCATGTGGTTCCTGTGGATGTGAACACAAGTTGGAATTACAGTAGTGACTAAATAACAGTGACTGAAACAGACAAAGTAATGTGTAAATAATGTCAATAAGTACATGAACCATCTGTGGATGTGAAGTGAACACTAGTAAGGTTGTAAATACTGTATAGAGTAGGCTAACCCATATGGTTCCTGTGGATGTGAACACAAGTTGTAATTACTGTAGTGACTAAATAACTTAGTGACTGACACAGACAAAGTAATGTGTAAACAATGTCAATAAGTAGATGTACCATCTGTGGATGTGAAGTGAACACTAGTAAGGTTGTTAATACTGTATAGAGTAGGCTAACCCATGTGGTTCCTGTGGATGTGAACACAAGTTGTAATTACTGTAGTGACTAAATAACTTAGTGACTGACACAGACAAAGTAATGTGTAAACAATGTCAATAAGTAGATGTACCATCTGTGGATGTGAAGTGAACACTAGTAAGGTTGTTAATACTGTATAGAGTAGGCTAACCCATGTGGTTCCTGTGGATGTGAACACAAGTTGTAATTACTGTAGTGACTAAATAACATAGTGACTGAAACAGACAAAGTAATGTGTAAATAATGTCAATAAGTAGATGAACCATCTGTGGCTGTGAAGTGAACACTAGTAAGGTTGTAAATACTGTATATAGTAGGCTAACCCATGTGGTTCCTGTGGATGTGAACACAAGTTGTAATTACTGTAGTAACTAAATAACATAGTGACTAAAACAGACAAAGTAATGTGTAAATAATGTCAAGTAGATGAACCATCTGTGGATGTGAAGTGAACACTAATAAGGTTGTAAATACTGTATAGAGTAGGCTCACCCATGTGGTTCCTGTGGATGTCAACACAAGTTGTAACTACAGTAGTGACTAAATAACATACATTTTCAATTATTTAAACACTAAAACCTTTTGTTTTGTTAATTTTTGAATGTTCAATTGCTGAAAAACCAGGAGCTTCGGGGGTTTACCTCCCTTGTCCTCCCACCAGGGCACTGTCCTGGACCTGGCTGGGGACCTTTGTTCCCCAGACTCCCAGCTTATTTTCAGTCTTTTTTTCATGACATGCCTGATACAATCAGGATAAGTTTGTTAAGAGTTTCATGTTTCTCACCACCGCTCTCGTTTTGTTTGAAGATGGAGCAGGTGAAGCAAGACCTGTCCAGGAAGGACACGGAGCTGCTCGGCCTGCAGACCAAGCTGGAGACGCTGACCAACCAGTTTTCCGACAGCAAACAGCACATTGAAGTCCTCAAGGAGTCTCTCACTGCCAAGGAGCAGAGAGCCGCCATTTTGCAGACAGAGGTAAGAGTGCAGTTGGTTGACAAAAGTAGTCCAAGCAGTGGGTTGCTGTCATGATTTTCTCTGGAAACGATTCTTTATATTATTATTTGGTGCAGCCGGGCCGGAGCAGGAGGGGATAGAAAGAGAAAAAAAAGGAAGACAGAGGGGGAAATTGTGGGGATAAGACAGAGAGACAAAAACAACAGCAAACACAACAATAGAACAACATCAGCAAATAGGATGTATACAAATATGATGGTAAAAGTGATAGCAAAGAATAAATAACACAGAAATGACAATGAACATTACAAATACCAATAGAAATAGCACTATTGATAATGAATAATAACAATTACCTCTATTATCAACAATACAATTGTTCAAATGCAACAATACATATATGTAATGATCACGTAAAATACAAAAGAAAGCATATAAATGGAGGGGAAGAAAGAGAAGCCAACTATATTAACCTTGTAGATTGTTATAGTATTAATAGGTTAAGCTTTGTCAGTGTGCCTTGTGTTACCCGGTTTCCCCTAGGGCAGGGGTGTCCAAACTTTTTCCACTGAGGGCCGCACACTGAAAAATCAAAGCAAGCGGGGGCCATTTTGATATTTTTTTCATTTTAAAAACCAATACAATATATGTATAAAAAATATACATTAAGGCCTCCACTCAGGCTTGATCCCGGGGACCCCAAAAGGTTTTGGTCCAAAAAATATTTAAAATGTGTCATTATTCAGTAATATTATCTCTAGATCAGGGGTCACCAACCTTTTTGAAAGCAAGAGCTACTTCTTGGGTACTGATTAATGCGAAGGGCTAGCAGTTTGATACACACTTAAATAAATTGCCAGAAATAGCCAATTTGCTCAATTTACCTTTAACTCTGTTATTATTAATAATTAAGGATATTTACACTTAATTGAACGGTTTAAAAGAGGAGAAAACACGAAAAAAATGATAATTAAATTTTGAAACATAGTTTATCTTCAATTTCGACTCTTTAAAATTCAAAATTCAACCGAAAAAAGAACAGAAAAACTTAAAAAAAGAATTTATGGAACATCATTAGTAATTTTTCCTAATTAAGATTAATTTTAGAATTTTGATGACATGTTTTAAATAGGTGAAAATCCAATCTGCACTTTGTTA
>NC_084733.1:89643368-89655868 GCF_033978785.1 Entelurus aequoreus
TACATACACTTGTAAAGAACATAATGTCATGGCTGTCTTGAGTTTCCAATCATTTCTACAACTTTTATTTTTTTGTGATAGAGTGATTGGAGCACATACTTGTTGGTCACAAAAAAACATTCATGAAGTTTGGTTCTTTTATGAATTTATTATGGGTCTACTGAAAATGTGCTGGTTCAAAAGTATACATACAGCAATGTTAATATTTGCTTACATGTCCCTTGGCAAGTTTCACTGCAATAAGGCACTTTTGGTAGCCATCCACAAGCTTCTTCTACAATTTTCGACCACTCCTCTTGACAAAATTGGTGCAGTTCAGCTAAATTTGTTGGTTTTCCGACGTGGACTTGTTTCTTCAGCATTGTCCACAGGACTTTGGGAAGGCCATTCTAAAACCTTCATTCTAGCCTGATTTAGTCATTCCTTTAACACTGTTTGGGGTCTTTCTCCTGTTGGAACACCCAACTGCGCCCAAGACCCAACCTCCGGGCTGATGATTTTAGCTTGTCCTGAAGAATTTGGAGGTAATCCTCCTTTTTTCATTGTCCCATTTACTCTCTGTAAAGCAGCAGTTCCATTGGCAGCAAAACAGGCCCAGAGCATAATACTACCACCACCATGCTTGACGGTAGGAATGGTGTTCCTGGGACTGAAGGCCTCACCTTTTCTCCTCCAAACATATTGCTGGGTATTGTGGCCAAACTGCTCCATTTTTTATTTCATCTGACCACAGAACTTTCCTCCAGAAGGTCTTAACTTTGTCCATGTAATGTCAGATGAAACAAAAACAAAAACCCACATGGTGTTTGGTTGAGAATAAGCACATTGCAGTGATTCTACAACAAAAATATCAAATTAATAATTTAGATAACAGGACTGCGTGAGATTGAAACCAGAGGGGGTAACAGTGGGAAGTTTAACTTAATTTAAAAATAAAATTCATAGGGAGTAAACTTTTTTTTTTAAATATAAAGTTTTTGAAGGATTCAAATTTCATGATAAAGTATAATTTTAGAAGGCAGGAACATGCAAAAAAAATTTTTCTAGTGTTCAAAGTAGTTAAAATTATTATTTTACAACGTATTTATGTTAAGAATTTCTTTTTCTAATTAATTTTATCGTGCTACATTTTATTTTGAAAAGGCCCGTTTTACTGTTTATCATTACCTCTGTAATGTAACAGACGAAGGCAACGTAGACTTCAATGATTTTTGACATCAATCTTGTATTGCATCTCATTAGATTGGGGCAGGTGTGCCTAATGTTAAGGCCAATGGACGTGCTTGTTCATACAACTATCCACTTAATTTTTATTTATTTACTTATTTATTTATTTGACAGGGTCATTTGCAACCCTCGTCCCTGGTTAGACTTTTAAAGAAAAGTTGAAAAACACACACAAAAAGATTAAGACAAGTTCAAAATAAAAACAATTTGCTCAGGCATTTGTTGACAAAGTGGTGACCAGGGATGATGTTCGAAATCGGTTCTCCCGGTTGTTCGATAAGAAAAGAACAGATTCCATGGACACTAATCCCTTTTTGAGAACCGGTTCCCGTTATCGAGGCCACTATAGTAAAGAAAAAGAGTTGGTTCTTTATTCGAATCCCTGGGAATGAATCCCTTCCCACATACAGGAAATGCCCTGTGGGACCTGCAATGTTATGCCCATTTGATTGTAGACTCTTACTGACACCTTGTGGCGATATGAAAATACTACGCGTCATTAGTTTGGGCACTTCCGGGTTGAGACAATTGAGAAGTAGACAAGTTGTGTTAGCTCTTACAAGCCTTGAAAAAGATAAGTCTGTAAGTAAACTGTTTAACTTGTTTATTTAACTCAATATTAAAGTGGAAAGTGGTTACATTTGATACTAAGATGTTTATTGAAAAACTATTTTTGTGCACTGTTTCAATGGATGTTTTGAGGACTTAAAATGTCTGCCAGTCGTGTGTTTCCACCATCGAAATAGATTCAACACTCCGAAGTATTTGTTTGATGATAGTACTGTATATTTGTGTGAAGCTAATATTTACATATTGTGTATTACATTTCAGTATGTTAATTGAATCACATAGCTTATACATTTGTCATTGTGTGTATTTCAGTTTAAAAAACAAACAAACAAAAAAACAGTCCAGTGCAAGACAGAAGTAAAGATAGGAAAAGACAAAGCAAGATCAACAACAATAAAGAGCCTAAATGGATTAATCTGCTTTGGATTGTTTGTTAGCTGTCTGCCAAGCTGTATAACCTCAACACGTATAGTGAGGGCAGAACAGGCAATATACAATTATTGCCAGGCTTCGCTCTCATGTAAGGGGGAAAGAATTGTTGATTGATGACTGTGGTGTTCTTAGTGTCATAGTGTGTGTAGTTAGTATGTTCCAATAGCAGCAGAAGTGCACTTTTTGGAGAGCTGTATTATTTTCAGTTTTGTGCCCAAGGGACTGATTTTATTTAACACTATATTATTATTTATACACCTATAGTGATCACAGAGACAGGTTGTTTTTGTGTTACTGTATATATTTGTTTTTCTGAAAAATCCCACTTCATATACTTTGGGTAACAACAGTCAATATTTTTTTTTTTTTTTTTTTTTTTAGAGGGGTAACACTCAATATGTATTTATTTTATTTTATTTTTTTCTTATAAAATAAAAGTGAGCTTTTGTTAAACCAAATATTGTGTTTTTTCCCATATACAACAACCTATCTGGATTCGATAAGGAATCGGTTCGATAAGAGGATACGATAATGGGCTCGAACTCGATAATTTCTTATCAAACATCATCTCTAGTGGTGACCCTCGCCCCATCCTTGTTTGTGAATGACTGAGCATTTCATGGAATCTACTTTTATACCCAATCATGGCACCCACCTGTTCCCAATGAGCCCGTTCACCTGTGGGATGTTCCAAATAAGTCTTCGATGAGCATTCCTCAACTTTCTCAGTCTTTTTTGCCACTTGTGCCAGCTTTTTTGAAACATGTTGCAGGCATCAAATTCCAAATGAGCTAATATTTGCAAAAAATAACTAAGTTTTCCAGTTCCAACGTTAAATATCTTGTTTTTGCAGTCTATTCAATTGAATATAAGTTGAAAAGGATTTTCAAATCATTGTATTCTCTTTTTATTGACCATTTACACAACGTGACAACTTCACTGCTTTTGGACTATTTGTTCATCTGCTAAATAAACAATCTAATCTCTTCCATACCTCTCTGGTGGGCCCTTCAGGCAGATGAAGGACCAGACGAAGAAGGTGTCGTCTCTGAAGCACAAGGAGCAGGTGGAGAAAAGCAAGAACGCTCGGCTGATGGACGAGGCCAAGAAGCGCGAGGACAACATGTCGGAGAGCTCGCTGCACGTGAAGGTAAGACGTCACGCCTCCGCCGGCGCGCCGAAAGGCAGCTTTTGGTTTCATTTGTCTGAACGGCTTGTTTGGAAGGACTCTTTGCGTCAGAAGTCTGAGCGCATAGAGGAGCTGGAGGAGGCCCTCAGAGAGAGCGTGCAGATCACCGCCGAGCGGGAGATGGTGCTGGCTCAGGAGGAGGCGGCCAGGTGCCTGCAGGAGAAACAGGTACACGCTCAAAGCACCGTCCCACCTTACGGGCGTCGTGGTCATCATCCTTTTTGCTTACTCATTTATTTTTAACCTTCCTCTTCGCTGGCCGCCCCCCTCCTCTCTTCGTCATTGTTTCTTTCTTGTTCTTCCTCTTCTCTCTCTCCGCTACTCACCGCCTGTCAGAAGTACTCACTCAATGCAATGCATGAGTCCAACCTCGCCCACTTAAAGTGGTCTAAGGTACGAGCCCTGTGTGTGTGTGTGTCTGTGTGTGTGTGTTTTCTTGTATTTCTGCCCTTCTTGAGACATCGACAAGGAAAAGTAGCTTCCATATGAGGACCGGTGAACAAGTTAGGACCAAAATCATGGTCCCAGTACGGAAAACCAGAGAGCCAAATACTAGAGTCCGTGAACATTGCTCCAAAGTCAGGATTTTTTTTTTTTGTTGATTTAATGTGCATGCAAAAGTAAACATTGACAGGTGCAAAAGCAGCAATATAAGATAATAGAAGACGGCAGCTAAAGAAGGACTTCCCTGTTCGTCCCCAAAAAAACCCGCCAGGTGAACAGCTGATTTTACGACTTCCGGTGCTGACGTAAGACAACCCGCCTCCCATATGTGAATAGAATAGAAAGTACTTTATTGATCCCTGGGGGAAATTCAGCACCACAGATCGCTCACAATAAACAATAAACACTTAGGTATTTTTTTTACATGTGAATAATCTAAATACAGTCTATTATACAGCATTATTCACATGTGAATAACATAAATACAGTCTATTATACTGCATTATTCACGTGTGAATAATATAAATACAGTCTATTATACAGCTTTATTCACATGTGAATAATGTAAATACAGTCTATTATACAGCATTATTCACATGTGAATAACATAGTCTATTATACAGCATTATTCATATGTGAATAATATAAATACAGTCTATTATACAGCTTTATTCACATGTGAATAATGTAAATACAGTCTATTATACAGCATTATTCACATGTGAATAATCTAAATACAGTCTATTATACAGCATTATTCACATGTGAATAATCTAACTACAGTCTATTATACAGCATTATTTACATGTGAATAATCTAAATACAGTCTATTGTACAGCATTATTCACATGTGAATAATCTAAATACAGTCTATTATACAGCATTATTCACATGTGAATAATCTAAATACAGTCTATTATACAGCATTATTCATGTGAAAATAACATAAATACAGTCGATTATACAGCATTATTCACATGTGAATAACATAAATACAGTCTATTATACAGCATTATTCATGTGAAAATAACATAAATACAGTCTATTATACAGCTTTATTCACATGTGAATAATGTAAATACAGTATTATACAGCATTATTCACATGTGAATAATCTAAATACAGTCTATTATACAGCATTATTCACATGTGAATAATATAAATACATTCTATTATACAGCGTTATTCACATGTGAATAATATAAATACAGTCTATTATACAGCATTATTCACATGTGAATAATATAAATAGTCTATTATACAGCATTATTCACATGTGAATAATATAAATACAGTCTATTATACAGCATTATTCACATGTGAATAATGTAAATACAGTATTATACAGCATTATTCACATGTGAATAATGTAAATACAGTATTATACAGCATTATTCACATGTGAATAATATAAATACAGTCTATTATACAGCATTATTCACATGTGAATAACATAAATACAGTCTATTATACAGCATTATTCACATGTGAATAATCTAAATACAGTCTATTATACAGCATTATTCACATGTGAATAATATAAATACAGTCTATTATACAGTATTATTCACATGTGAATAATCTAACTACAGTCTATTATACAGCATTATTCACATGTGAATAATCTAAATACAGTCTATTATACAGCATTATTCACATGTGAATAATCTAAATACAGTCTATTATACAGCATTATTCATGTGAAAATAACATAAATACAGTCTATTATACAGCATTATTCACATGTGAATAACATAAATACAGTCTATTATACAGCATTATTCATGTGAAAATAACATAAATACAGTCTATTATACAGCTTTATTCACATGTGAATAATGTAAATACAGTATTATACAGCATTATTCACATGTGAATAATCTAAATACAGTCTATTATACAGCATTATTCACATGTGAATAATATAAATACATTCTATTATACAGCGTTATTCACATGTGAATAATATAAATACAGTCTATTATACAGCATTATTCACATGTGAATAATATAAATACAGTCTATTATACAGCATTATTCACATGTGAATAATATAAATACAGTCTATTATACAGCATTATTCACATGTGAATAATGTAAATACAGTATTATACAGCATTATTCACATGTGAATAATGTAAATACAGTATTATACAGCATTATTCACATGTGAATAATATAAATACAGTCTATTATACAGCATTATTCACATGTGAATAACATAAATACAGTCTATTATACAGCATTATTCACATGTGAATAATCTAAATACAGTCTATTATACAGCATTATTCACATGTGAATAATATAAATACAGTCTATTATACAGCATTATTCACATGTGAATAATATAAATACAGTCTATTATACATTCAAGTACAGTCAAAAAGGAACATATGCATTATACAGTCTGATGGCTGTCGGTATGAAGGACTTCCTGTGTCGCTCCGTGTTGCATTTTGGGAGCTGTAGGATGAACAAATACACTACGGTACGCAGACTATAGTGGCCATTGACAGTTAGCTTCTACAGCTGGGTTGCCCAAAGTGCGGCACAGGGGCCATCTGTGGTCCCTGACTCCTTTGTCATCGGCCTTAAGCACATTACAAAAAACAAAAAAATAGAGATCTATCAAGAAAATCTATCAAAATGAAGGTGGTCCCAAAAAGGAGGGATTTTTCACATTGACTGTGTGTCGCTTTTAAAAGTGCTCCCCCTCTGGCCAACATATGTAATAACAAGTGTGTGTAAGAAATTGAAATGCGCCCCCTTTGGCCAAAATGTTTTTTATTTTTTGGGTCAAAATGTTTTGGTTTTTTTTTTTTTCTATGTATGTATATAGAGACATACTGTAATAACTTGAAGTAAATAATGAACATTAAAAACCAATTACAAACAAAAAATTTTTTTTAAATAAAGAAATTGACTAAAAGCAGTCTTTTTCTCACAATGTGTCAACTTTTTTCTTATAAAATTGGGAACAATTTCTCATATTTTTTCTGTTTCTGTAATATTGCAATATTTTCTCGTAAAGTTACTTTTTTTATGTAAAATGATTACTTTTGAATGCAAAATGGTGACATTGGTCATATAAAATTCTGACTTATCACAATATTGCCCATTTTTTTGTTGTTCTTGTAAAATAGTGACATTTTTTGAGTAAAATTATGACTTTTTTCATGATTTTTACCAAGTAAAATTCCGATGATTATAATATTGCCAACATTTTAACGTTTATAGAATTGTGACTTTTGTCGAGTAAAATTTACGACTCTTTTCATAAAATTGCCAACATTTTAAGCTTTTCTTGTACAATTGTGACTGTTATTGAGTAAAATTCCAACTTTTATCATAACATTGCAAAAATGTTCAGTTTTTCTTGTAAAATTTTGACCTGCGCTGAGTAAAATGACGACTTTTATTATAATACTGCCAAAATTCTACATTTTTATTTGTGAAATTCAAACTCATTTTTCACAACAAGCTTTATTATATTTGCAAAGTATGGAAGCTGCTTTTATACCCAATCATGGCACCCACCTAGGGATGATGTTTGATAAGGAATTATCGAGTTCGAGCTCATTATCCAATCCTCTTATCGAACCGATTCCTTATCGATTCTCTTATCGAATCCAGATAGGTTGTTGTGTATGGAAAAAAACACACAATATTTGGTTTAACAAAAGTTCACTTTTATTTTATAAGAAAAAAATAAAATAAAATACATAAATAAATATTGACTGTTGTTACCCAAAGTATATTAAGTGGGATTTTTCAGAAAAACAAATATATACAGTAACACAAAAACAACCTGTCTCTGTGATCACTATAGGTGTATAAATAATAATATAGTGTTAAATAAAATCAGTCCCTTGGGCACAAAATTGAAAATAATACAGCTCTCCAAAAAGTGCACTTCTGCTGCTATTGGAACATACTAACTATACACACTATGACACTAAGAACGCCACAGTCATCAATCAACAATTCTGCAGTCCTGGTTGAAGGCTACAAATGAGCAGATATGGAAATTAACCGGCAACAGTTAACCTTAGTTACTCACCGGCACTATCACTGGGGCTGCAGGTTGAAGCAGAGGAAGAGGGACGTGCTTCGTCATCTCTGTCGCTGCTTCTCCACGTGTCGAAGACACGACACGGTTCTCGAACGTTCAGGTTATGTGCGGCCTGAACATGTTTCAACATGTTTGTTATACCGCTCCCCTTACATGAGAGCGAATCCTGGCAATAATTGCATATTGCCGTTTCCTCGTCGTATTTTTTTGTAAAATGAAGCCATGCCTTGAGGCGTTTTTTTCCGGCCCATTATTTTTGCTGTTTTCGAATGACTGAGCTACGTCATTTCCTGGGATGTCCCACAGGGCATTTCCTGTGGGACGGGATTCGTTCAGAGGGATTCGAATAAAGAATTAACTCTTTTTCTTTACTATAGTGGCCTCGATAACGGGAACCGGTTCTCAAAAAGGGATTCGAGTCCATGGAATCGGTTCTTTTCTTATCGAACAACCGGGAGAACCGGGTTCCGAACATCATCCCTACACCCACCTGGTCCCAAATAGCCCGTTCACCTGTGGAATGTTCCAAATAAGTGTTTGACGAGCATTCCTCAGTCTTTTTTGCCACTTGTGCCAGCTTTTTTTGAAACATGTTGCAGGCTTCAAATTCCAAATGAGCTAATATTGGCAAAAAATAACAAAGTTTACCAGTCGGAACGTTAAATATCTTGTCTTTGCAGTCTATTCAATTGAATATAAGTAGAAAAGGATTTGCAAATCATTGTATTCTCTTTTTATTTACCAATTACACACCAACTTCACTTGTTTTGGGTTCGGTAGAACACTTCATGAAAATTGTGGAGATTTCCCCGTTTTATGGCTAAACTCTTTGTTAACGTGTGTGTTCCAAGATGGAGGAGTTGCTGGGCGCCATGGAGAAAGTCAAGCAGGAGCTGGAGTCCATGAGGGCCAAGCTGTCCTCCACCCAGCAGTCCCTGTGCGAGAAGGAGGCCCACCTCACCACCCTGCGAGCTGAGCGCAGGAAGCACCTGGAGGAAGTGCTGGAGATGAAGTGAGGACTCAATCGATGGACTACTGATCCATTCCATTCCGACAACGGCGCGGCGCTCATTTATTGATTTCCCAACCACCAGGCAGGAGGCGCTGTTGGCCGCCATCAGTGAGAAGGACGCCAACATTGCCCTGCTGGAGCTCTCCTCCTCCAAGAAGAAGAAGACCCAGGATGAGGTGTCTCTGCTCAAGCGAGAGAAGGACCGACTGGTGCAGCAACTCAAGCAGCAGGTATGACACCACTAGGGGTGTAACGGTACGTGCATTTGTATTGATGTTAAATGAAGAGTTTCTGTCTCTGATAGTTGATATAATAATGTAAGTCAGGGGTCACCAACGCGGTGCCCGCGGGCACCAGGTAGCCCGTAAGGACCAGATGAGTCGCCCGCTGGCCTGTTCTAAAAATAGCTCAAATAGCAGCACTTACCAGTGAGCTGCCTCTATTTTTTAAATTGTATTTATTTACTAGCCAGCTGGTCTCGCTTTGCCCGACATTTTTAATTCTAAGAGAAACAAAACTCAAATAAAATTTGAAAATCCAAGAAAATATGTTAAAGACTTGGTCTTCACTTGTTTAAATAAATTCATTAATTTTTTTACTTTGCTTCTTCTAACTTTCAGAAAGACAATTTTAGAGAAAAAAGTACAACCTTAAAAATGATTTTAGGATTTTTAAACACATATACCTTTTTACCTTTTAAATTCCTTCCTCTTCTTTCCTGACAATTTAAATCAATGTTCAAGTACATTTATTTTTTTTATTGTAAAGAATAATAAAGACATTTTAATTTCATTCTTCATTTTAGCTTCTGTTTTTTCGACGAAGAATATTTGTGAAATATTTCTTCAAACTTATCATGATCAAAATTCAAAAAAATTATTCCGGCAAATCTAGAAAATCTGTAGAATCAAATTTAAATCTTATTTCAAAGTCTTCTGAATTTCTTTTAAAATTTTTGTTCTGGAAAATCTAGAAGAAATAATGATTTGTCTTTGTTAGAAATATAGCTTGGTCCAATTTGTTATATATTCTAACAAAGTGCAGATTGGATTTTAACCTATTTAAAACATGTCATCAAAATTCTAAAATTAATCTTAATCAGGAAAATGACTAATGATGTTCCATAAATTCTTTTTTTAATTTTTTCAAAAAGATTCGAATTAGCTAGTTTTTCTCTTCTTTTTTTTCGGTTGAATTTTGAATTTTAAAGAGTCGAAATTGAAGATAAACTATGTTTCAAAATTTAATTGTCATTTTTTTTCGTGTTCTCTCCTCTTTTAAACCGTTCAATTAAGTGTAAATATCATTCATTATTAATAATAACATAGAGTTAAAGGTAAATTGAGCAAATTGGCTATTTCTGGCAATTTATTTAAGTGTGTATCAAACTGGTAGCCCTTCGCATTAATCACTACCCAAGAAGTAGCTCTTGCTTTCAAAAAGGTTGGTGACCCCTGATGTAAGTGCATCATTAATCCTACATGAACTCCATGGTGTTCAGAGATGAATAGTCTCTCCTATTGCTATTGTCCCATTTTTTCAGCTATAGTTGCATTAATCATTAGTAATGGAGCAGCCTAGTTTTGAATGGCAGGGTCCCTGCTATCACATGTTGATAATAATATAACATTTACATAATAAAAAGCAACTACAGGCTTCCCAAATGCTGTCATAAATTAAGCATGATGAGTTGACTCGAAACTGTTCAATGTTGCACTTTTTATATGTAGAAGAAAAGTTTTGTCATTGTATTTAATCTGAGCAACAACTTGAGGCAGTTTAATGTTGATTAACGTGGGCAGAATTATTATAGTGTTCCCAATGTTAAAAGGATAAAGCCATTGTTTACACATTTGTAGAGATGTCCGATAATATCGGTCTGCCGATATTATCGGCCGATAAATGCGTTAAAATGTAATATCGGAAATTATCGGTATCGTTTTTTTTATTATCAGTATCGTTTTTTTATTTTTTTATTTTATTTTATTTTTTTATTAAATCAACATAAAAAACACAAGATACACTTACAATTAGTGCACCAACCCAAAAAACCTCCCTCCCCCATTCACACTCATTCACACAAAAGGTTTGTTTCTTTCTGTTATTAATATTCTGCTTCCTACATTATATATCAATATATATCAATACAGTCTGCAAGGGATACAGTCCGTAAGCACACATGATTGTGCGTGCTGCTGCTCCACTAATAGTACTAACCTTTAACAGTTAATTTTACAAATTTTCATTAATTACTAGTTTCTATGTAACTGTTTTTATATTGTTTTACTTTCTTTTTTTATTCAAGAAATGTTTTTTAATTTATTTATCTTATTTTATTTGATTCATTTTTTAAAAAAAGTACCTTATCTTCACCATACCTGGTTGTCCAAATTAGGCATAATAATGTGTTAAGTCCACGACTGTATATATCGGTTGATATCGGTA
The DNA here is from genome assembly GCF_033978785.1 of Entelurus aequoreus. Lineage (NCBI taxonomy): Eukaryota > Metazoa > Chordata > Actinopteri > Syngnathiformes > Syngnathidae > Entelurus > Entelurus aequoreus. The sequence continues at coordinate 89,654,763 of NC_084733.1, forward strand.
TCGGTTGATATCGGTATCGGTAATTAAAGAGTTGGACAATATCGGCATATCGGCAAAAAGCCATTATCGGACATCCCTACAAATTTGGTAAATAAATAACCAAAAAATTTATATTTTGTTGTTTTCTTACTGTACCGAAAATGAACCGAACCGTGACCTCTAAACCGAGGTACGTACCGAACCGAAATGTTTGTGTACCTTTACACCCTTAGATACCACACATTTTGGAAGGAATGTATTTAAAACTTCATGAGGCAATTCCTGAAGGAATTGCGTGTGAATGCTCCAATGTTGAAGTTGAAGTGAAATGCTGACAGAATGTAGTATGAATGTAAGAATAGTTTGAATGTTGGAATGGTTTGAATGTTGACAAGCTGACGCTTGAACGGAAATGCTAACGGAATGTAGCGTGAATGTAGAAATGGGTTAAAATGTTGGAATGGTTTGAACGTCGGAATGGTTTAAATGTTGAAGAGTTAGAATTTCCAGGAAAAAAATCCTCCTACGGTGTGTAGTGAAGCGTGTTTAGCGATCCCTCGTCCTCCAGTGATAATGCTACTTGTAAGAAACTTACTTTATTAGTCGCTACGGAGGCCAGGATTGGTGATTTAGAAGTAGCTAAAACACTGCCGACTGCGGATGGACTTTAGCCGTTAGCTCGCTAGCCATGTCTTTAAAAAAAAGCACCTCTTCCTGAGGGCGTTTCAGTGTTATAACTTCACCTTTATCCATCCATTTTCTACCGCTTGTCCCTTCTGGGGTCACGGGGGGTGCTGGAGCCTATCTCGGCTGCATTTCACCTCTATCTTTACTTTTCACACCAAAATGCGTCCGTTCTCCCTTTTTCTGTCTACACACCGTGTCTGCTTGTAAGTACTCTGTGTGTGCGCGCGCTGCCGAACATGCTCCTCTGCCTCGTAAAACCAGCAATGTCATGACGTGACGACAGGGGGAGGAAAATTGGGGGACTTTTTACAGGCTGGTATAGTACGGAATATGGTTCATTCCAGTGTTTCCCATAAACGGCCAAGATACCTGTGGCGGTGGGGGCGTGGCTATGGGCGTGGTCACCATGACAGCATCGAGTAATTTGCATAATTTACTAC
>NC_084733.1:89660868-89840868 GCF_033978785.1 Entelurus aequoreus
GTACTATCTCGTGCGCACCAGAAACTTTTTATAGTTTAAAAAAAAAATTTTTTTTTTTTTTTTTTTTTTTTTTTTAGACATGTACCTCGTACTATCTCGTGCGCACCAGAAACTTTTTATAAAATTATAAAAAAATAATTTTAAAAAATTGCGCACGGGATACATGTCTAAAAAATAAAATTAAAAAAAACTTTTTTAATTTTTTAATTTTTTTAGACATGTATCTCGTGCGCACGAGAAACTTTCTCCTGTGCAGGAGATACATGTCTAAAAATAAATAAAATGAAATAAATTATTTATTTTTTTATAACTTTATAAAAAGTTTCTTTTGCGCACGAGATAGTACGAGATACATGTCTAAAAAAAAACAAAAAAAAACAACTTTTTTTTCCTCATGTCCCTTTAAGGGCTCCGTACAAAACAGCTCATCCTTTTGAATGTTTTTTTTTAACCCAATATTTGTTCCGAGTTGGAGTCCTGGAAGCTCAGGGGGTGTTGGAGTTAAGAGGTTCCACTGTACGGGGGTGAAAGAAGCACAAAGTCTGCACGTTTACTTCCAGTCACGGTACCGTCAAGCACAGTTCGAGTCGCACGTTGGCTTGTTTGTTTGTCAATCCTTTCAAAATAAAAGGGCTTCATTTGATCCCCACAGGGGGGGAGCAGGAAAGCGCTAAAGGGGAGAGGTCAGGTGGGTGACTTCTGAGCTTGGAGCTGGCTCGGTGTCTACTTCTGTAGAGTTCTATAGCGGGGGGGGGGGGCCAAAGGGAGAATGTGCTCATTCAATTTTTATTTTATGTAATTCAATGTTTTGGATTAAAATGTACGGAGCCCCTAAAGGGACATAGGGGGAATTCTTTTTTTTATTATTATTTTTTTTTTTTAGACATGTAACTTGTGCGCACGAGAAACTTTTTATAAAGTTATAAAAAATTGTTTTTTATAACTTTTTATAAAGTTATAAAAAATTGTTTTTTAAATTATATATTTATATATTTTTTTTAGACATGTATCTCGTGCGCACAAGATACATGTCTAAAAAAAAAAAAAAAAAAACTTTTTTTTTTATAACTTTATAAAAGTTTCTCGTGCCCACGAGAAACTTTTTATAAAGTTATAAAAACTTTTTTTAAAAATTTTATATATATATTTTTTTAGACATGTATCTCATGCGCACAAAATACATGTCTAAAAAAAACCAAAAAAAACTTTTTTTGATAACTATAAAAGTTTCTCGTGCGCACGAGATACGTCCTAAAAAAAAAAAAGTATACATTTTTTTATTTTTTATAACTTTATAAAAAGTTTATCGTGCGCACGAGATACATATCTAAAAATAAATAAATAAATTATAAAAAAACTAATTTCCCCCCATTTTTTAAATTATGTATTTTTTTTAGACATGTATCTCGTGCGCACAAGAAACTTTTTATAAAATTAAAAAAAAAAATTTTTAAATTATATATATATATATATTTTTAGACATGTATCTCGTGCGCACAAGATACATGTCTTAAAAAAAATAAAAAAATAAATTTTTTTTTTTTTGTTTATAACTTTATAAAAGTTTCTCGTGCGCACGAGATACGTCCTAAAAAAAAAAAGTATACATTTTTTTATTTTTTATAACTTTATAAAAAGTTTATCGTGCGCACGAGATACATATCTAATAATAAATAAATAAATTATAAAAAAAACTAATTCCCCCCATTTTTTAAATTATGTATTTTTTTTTTTTTAGACATGTATCTCGTGCGCACGAGAAACTTTTTATAAAATTACAAAAAAATTTTTTTAAATTATATATATATATATATATATATATATATATATATATATATATATTTTTTTAGACATGTATCTCGTGCGCACAAGATACATGTCTAAAAAAAAAAAAAAAAAAAACTTTTTTTTTTTATAACTTTATAAAAGTTTCTCGTGCGCACGAGATACGTCCTAAAAAAAAAAAAGTATACATTTTTTTTATTTTTTATAACTTTATAAAAAGTTTATCGTGCGCACGAGATACATGTCTAAAAATAAATAAATAAATTATTAAAAAAACGAATTCCCCCCATGTCCGTAAAAATGACTTCATGGGTAAGAAATCCAATTTTCTTTTAGTACAAAAACCACTGTCATGAAGGAGCTATTCTCATCAGTGGCGGAGCAGGAAGGGGCTCGGATAAGCTTCATGTCATCATTTGACATGCATCGATTCACGATAGGGCGGGTCATGGAACCAGGAAGTGAAATCACAACAGACATCCCAAATGACGACGAGAGAGTCAGAGAAGAGAAAAGGGAATATTATAATCAAGCGGGCGATTTAATTATTAAAAAAAACTAGTGGAAGATGGCAGAGGGATTGTCTTCCTTAGATGTTCCTTTTAGCGATGTAGACCACGTCCAGGAAACCCTACTACTACTTGGCCACATTTGGACGAATGTATGCGTCTGGATTAAACATTCATTTGACTTGTTTACCATGTAAGCCCAAATCATAACTGGAAGAGGTGTAATGCACATTTAAGAACACATGATGGTGGCAGACATGTTTGCTACATTATAGCCCAGGGGTCACCAACCTTTTTGAAAGCAAGAGCTACTTCTTGGGTAGTGATTAATGCGAAGGGCTACCAGTTTGATACACACTTAAATAAATTGCCAGAAATAGCCAATTTGCTCAATTTACCTTTAACGCTGTTATTATTAATAATTAATGATATTTACATTTAATTGAACGGTTTAAAAGAGGAGAAAACACGAAAAAAAATGATAATTAAATTTTTAAACATAGTTTATCTTCAATTTCGACTCTTTAAAATTCAAAATTCAACCAAAAAAAAAGAAGAGAAAAACTAGCTAATTCGAATCTTTTTGAAAAAATGTAAAAAATTATTTATGGAACATCATTAGTAATTTTTCCTGATTTAAGATTAATTTTAGAATTTTGATGACATGTTTTAAATAGGTTAAAATCCAATCTGCACTTTGTTAGAATATATAACAAATTGGCCCAAGCTATATTTCTAACAAAGACAAATCATTATTTCTTCTAGATTTTCCAGAACAAAAAATGTAAAAGAAATTCAGAAGACTTTGAAATAAGATTTAAATTTGATTCTACAGATTTTCTAGATTTGCCAGAATATTTTTTTTTGAAATTTAATCATAATAAGTTTGAAGAAATATTTCACAAATATTCTTCGTCGAAAAAACAGAAGCTAAAATGAAGAATTAAATTAAAATGTATTTATTATTCTTTACAATAAAACAAATACATTTACTTGAACATTGATTTAAATTGTCATGAAAGAAAAGGAAGGAATTTAAAAGGTAAAAAGGTATATGTGTTTAAAAATCCTAAAATCATTTTGAAGGTTGTATTTTTTCTCTAAAATTGTCTTTCTGAAAGTTACAAGAAGCAAAGTTAAAAAAAATAATGAATTGAATGAAGTGAAGACCAAGTCTTTAAAATATTTTCTTGGATTTTCAAATTCTATTTGAGTTTTGTCTCTCTTAGAATTAAAAATGTCGGGCAAAGCGAGACCAGCTTGCTAGTGAATAAATAACATTAAAAAAAATAGAGGCTGCTCACTGGTAAGTGCTGCTTTTGAGCTATTTTTAGAACAGGCCGGCGGGCTACTCATCTGGTCCTTACGGGCTAGCTGGTGCCCGCGGGCACCGCGTTGGTGACCCCTGGTATAGCCTGTCTAAAAGGTGGAATACACATTTAAGAACACATGATTGTGGCAGACATGTTTGCTACATTATAGCCTGTCTAAGAGGTGTTCTGTTCATTATTGCTACTATTTTGACATTGGATAGTTGAATGATTTTGAAACATAAACAACAAGATGTTTGTTATTTCAGGCTATAAAGCACAAATTGCTATTGAGATAAAGGAAGTTAGCTAGCGGCGCCCCCCGCAGCCCCGCTTATTTCCAGTCTTTTCCATGAAGTTGACATGACACGCCGGTGTAGTCGTGACTTGTGTAGAGGACCTTCAAGACTGTCATGTCACACACTATTTGTTATGAAGACGAGAGAGAGAGAGAAGGTGGGAGTGAAATGTTTGTGACGTTTTCATTTGTCAAAGGTTTTACACACACACACACATTATTGTGTTTCTTACCTTCTTGAGACCTACGATAAATGCCTCCCTCTTTAGGACCACCCTTTCTAGTTATATGTATGCACATTAAATCAACAAAAAATCCTGACTTTGGAGCAATGTTCACGGACTCTAGTATTTGGCTCTTTATTAGATGCAATGGTTTTCCGTATTGGGACCATGATTTATGTCCTCACTTGTTCACACCTCCTCATATGGATGGTACTTTTCCTTGTTGATGTCTCAAGAAGGGTAGAAATACAACACACACACACACACATTCTTGTATTTCTTACCTTCTTGAGACCTCCGAAAAATGCCTCCCTCTTTAGGACCAGCCTTTCTAGATTCTTAAAGATTAGTATTTACAACAATGATAATATATACTGTACATACTATGCAAATATTTAAAAAAAAACTTGGAGTTTCACAAGAAAAAGGTCCCAATATTTTTGAATTTTGGCAGTATTATAATAAAAGTCGTCATTTTACTCTACGCAAGTCAAAATGTTACAAGATAAACTGAACATTTGTGCAATATTATGATAATACTCTGAATTTTACTTGGCAAAATTATGACAAAAGTTATTTTACTCAAAAATGTTTACTTTTGTATGCACATTAAATCAACAAAAAATCCTGACTTTGGAGCAATGTTCACGGACTCTAGTATTTGGCTCTTTATTAGATGCAATGTTATTGGGACCATGATTTATGTCCTCACTTGTTCACACCTCATATGGAAGCTACTTTTCCTTGTTGATGTCTCAAGAAGGGTAGAAATACAACACACACACACCTTCTTGAGACCTACGAAAAATGCCTCCCTCTTTAGGACCAGCCTTTCTAGATATATAAAGATGTGTTTTTACAACATTAATAATATATACATACTATGTAAATATAAAAAAGCTTGTTGTGAAAAATGCGTTGGAATTTCACAAAAAAAAGGTCACAATTTCCCAAAAAAAACTTCTAATTTTGGCAGTATTATAATAAAAGTCGTCATTTTACTCTACACAAGTCAAAAATTGTGCAATAGTATGATAAAAGTTGGAATTTTACTCAATAACAGTCGCAATTTTTCAAGAAAAGCTTAAAATGTTGGCAATGTTACGAAAAGTCGTAATTCTACTCGACAAAAGTCACAATTTTATAAGAAAAGTAACATTTTAGCAATATTATAATAATAATCGGAAATTTTACTTGGCAAAATTATGACAGGAGTCATAATTTTACTCAAAAATGTTTACTTTTGTATGCACATTAAATCGACAAAAAAATCCTGACTTTGGAGCAATGTTCACGGACTCTAGTATTTGGCTCTCTATTAGATGCAATGGTTTTCTGTATTGGGACCATGATTTATGTCCTCACTTGTTCACACCTCCTCATATGGAAGATACTTTTCCTTGATGATGTCTCAAGAAGGGTAGAAATACAACACACACATTTCTTACCTTCTTGAGACCTGAGAAAAATGCCTCCCTCTTTAGGACCAGCCTTTCTAGATATATAAAGATGTGTATTTACAACATTAATAATATATACATACTATGTAAATATAAAAAAAGCTTGTTGTGAAAAAGGAGTTGGAATGTCACAAGAAAAAGGTAACAATTTCACAAGAAAATCTTAGAATTTTGGCAGTATTATAATAAAAGTCGTCATTTTACTCAACACAAGTCAAAAATTGTGCAATAGTATGATAAAAGTTGGAATTTAACTCAAACACAGTCGCAATTTTTCAAGAAAAGCTTAAAATGTTACGAAAAGTTGTAATTCTGCTCAACAAAAGTCACAATTTTATAAGAAAACTAACATTTTAGCAATATTATAATAATAATCGGAAATTTTTCTTGGCAAAATGATGACAAAAGTCATAATTTTTCTCTAAAATGTTTACTTTTGTATGCACATTAAATCAACAAAAAATCCCGACTTTGGAGCAATGTTCACGGACTCTAGTATTTGGCTCTCTATTAGATGCAATGTTATTGGGACCATGATTTATGTTCACACCTCCTCATATGGAAGCTACTTTTCCTTGTTGATGTCTCAAGAAGGGTAGAAATACAAGAACATGTACACATGTATTGTGGTATACAATGTTTGTAGTGGTGTACTTGGAGCATGCAGGACCAGTAAAAGAGTACGTGTGTTCCTGGGTCCTCTTGGTGCTACTAAGGCATGATGTCATTATAAGAATCAAGATGAATTGTCCTTCAAGTCCTTTTTGGTTTTTGATCCAAGAAAGGTTCCAGTAAGGCCCCTAGGATAAATGCACAAATGTAAGTAAGGCTCTTTATTCTTTTTTCAATCTTTTTGGGGCTCTTTGACTTCCTTTTAAAAGGTGGTCTGTAGATATTTACCAGTGATTGACGACGTCAGTGGGCCATGTCGTGCCGTTTTTGGAGATTTCGCATTTAAAAAATGGTGGAAAGCAGTGCAGTGCAGTGCAGTGTGTGTGTGTGTGTGTGTGTGTGTGTGTGTGTGTGTGTGTGTGTGTGTGTGTGTGTGTGTGTGTGTGTGTGTGTGTGTGTGTGTGTGTGTGTGTGTGTGTGTGTGTGTGTGTGTGTGTGTGTGTGTGTGTGTGTTGTATTTCTACCCTTCTTGAGACATCAACAAGGAAAAGTGATGACATAAATCATGGTCCCAATAACATTGCATCTAATAGACAATGTCTCATTTGCACCCCCTGGTGGTGACATCTATCAAAAGTAGAGTGGTCCCAAAAAGGAGGGATTTTTCAAATCGGTTTTAAAAGTGCTCCCCCCATTTGGTCAACATATGAAATAACAAGTGTGTGTAAGGAATTGAAATGCGCCCCCTTTTGGCCAAAATTAATTTAAAAAAAAGTATAGATAAATATGCATATAGAGACATACTGTAATAACTTCAAGTAAAAAATTCAAAACAAATTTTTTTTTTACTAAAAGCAGTCTTTTTCTCACAACTTTTTTCTTATAAAATTGGCAACAATTTCTCATTTTCTTTTTCTGTAATATTGCAATATTTTCTTGTAAAATAAAAAAAATAAAAAGTTAAATGATTAATTTTTTTAATGCAAAACTTATCACAATATTGCCCATTTTTTGGTGGTTTTTGTAAAATAGTGCCATTTTTCGAGTAGAATTATGACTTTTGTCATCATTTTGCCCAGTGAAATTCCAGATTATTGTTATATCGCCAACATTTTACAGTTTTCTTATAAAATTGTGATTTTTGTCGAGTAAAATTACGACTCTTTCCATAAAATTGCCCAAATTCTGAGCTTTTCTTGTAAAATTCCAACTTTTATCGTAATATTGCACAAATGTTCCGTTTTTCTTGTAACATTTTGACTTGTGTTGAGTAAAATTAGGACTTTTATTATAATACGGTCAAAATTATATGTTTTTCTTGTGAAATTGTGACCTTTTTCTTGTGAAATTCCAACACATTTTTCACGACAAGCTTTTATTTGCATAGTATGTTTATATATTATTAATGTTGTAAATACACATCTTTATATATCTAGAAAGGCTGGTACTAAAGAAGTAGGCATTATTTGGAGGTCTCAAGAAGGTAAGAAATACAAGAGTGTGTGTGTAGAAAGATGTGAATCTAAAGGCCTCGACACGTTCAGTGTGGTGAATGTTTGCACACATCCTCTGAGCAGGAGCTCCTCTCTAGATCAAGGTCACTAAGATGAATTAAGGTCACTAAGATGATTTTTGACACTTTAGTTGAACATTTGGTGCAAATTGTCCTTAGTTTCCACGTGACCTTGAGATGAAAGTGCGGTGTCTTCTTGCCCTCATGTACACTTTAACTCCTGCATATGCCTTAAATGTCTCATTTATTCAACCTTTTTTTCTATTCATTCACTCATGAGTATTTGTAAAAAAAAACAGAAAAGTGCTGCCTTGGATCTGTTTATGTTGCAAGAAAACTGTTTGTGAGTTGTTTGGGTTTTGTATGTATGTAAATAAATAAATTATAAGCCTTGTTTCTTGGCATTTTTATTTTTTTTCTGGCAATGCGAGCAGCAAATTAATGGGAAAAAAAGCTAATAAATATTTTTGGAATAAAACAGCGTAAGAAGTAGATTTTTTTCAGTAAAAATGATGTATGTATACGTAGATACTTGTAGAACAAAATACACTATTTGGGTCATTTCTAGTTAAAAAATACTAATTCACATAAAAAAAATATTTATGAATCATTTTGGTCATTAAAAATCAATGAAAAAAAGCTAATATAAAAAAATAAATGAATAAAAAAGTTTATTTCCCAAAAGTTTAAATATATGAAATATTTTTACATATCATTTAGTTTGAAAAAACAAACATATTTGTGAATCATTTTGTACAAAGTGTCAAAAATCAAATTAAAAAAAAAGTAATATTTTTTAAATTAAAATATTTATTCAAATATGTTAAATATTTTTACTTATCACTTACTTGGGTAATTTCCAGTTAAAAAATAATAATTCACATTAAAAAAAATATTTATGAATCATTTTGTACATGGAATTGTCAATAAAACTAGGGTTATTTCTATTTCTAAAAAAAAATAATTCACGTAAAAAATATTTATGAATCATTTTGGTCATGGAATTGTGATTAAAAATCAATGAAAAAAAGCTAATACAAAAAAATAAAGTTTATTTCCCAAAAGTTTAAAAATATGAAATATTTTTACTTATTTAGTTTGAAAAAAATAACATATTTGTGAATCATTTTGTACAAAGTGTCAAAAATCAAATAAAAAAAAAAGTAATATTTTTTTAATTCAAATATTTATTCCAATATGTTAAATATTTTTACTTATCACTTACTTGGGTAATTTCTAGTTAAAAAGTAATAATTCACATAAAAAAAAAATAATATTTATGAATCATTTTGTATATGGAATTGTCAATAAAACTTGGGTTATTTCTATTTCTAAAAAAAATAATTCATATAAAAAATATTTATGAATCATTTTGGTCATGGAATTGTGATTAAAAATCAATGAAAAAAAGCTAATACAAAAAAATAAATGAATAAAAAACTTCATTTCCCAAAAGTTTAAATATATGAAATATTTTTACTTATTTAGTTTGAAAAAACAAAACAACATTTGTGAATCATTTTGTACAAAGTGTCAAAAATCAAATAAAAAAAAAGTAATATTTTTTTAATTAAAATATTTATTCAAATATTTTTACTTATCACTTACTTGGGTAATTTCTAGTTTAAAAAAAATAATTCACATTAAAAAAAATCATATTTATGAATCATTTTGTACATGGAATTGTCAATAAAACTTGGGTTATTTCTATTTCTAAAAAAAATTATTCACATAAATATTTATGAATCATTTTGGTCATGGAATTGTGATTAAAAATCAATGAAAAAAGCTAATATAAAAAAATTAAGTTTATTTCCCAAAAGTTTAAATATATGACATATTTAGTTTGAAAAAAATAACATTTGTGAATCATTTTGTACAAAGTGTCAAAAATCAAATTAAAAAAGGAATATTTTTTTAATTAAAATATTTATTTAAATATGTAAAATATTTTTACTCATCACTTAATTGGGTAATTTCTAGTTTAAAAAAAAAAATTCACATAAAAAAAAAATTTATTTATGAATTTATGAATCGTTTGGTACATGGAATTGTCAATAAAACTTGGGTTATTTCTAAAAAAAATAATTCACATAAACATTTATGAATCATTTTAGTCATGGAATTGTAATTAAAAATAAATGAAAAAAAGCTAATATAAAAAAATAAAGTTTATTTCCCAAAAGTTTAAATATATGAAATATTTTTACTTATTTAGTTTGAAAAAAATAACATTTGTGAATCATTTTGTACAAAGTGTCAAAAATCAAATGAAAAAAAAAGGAATATTTTTTTAATTAAAATATTTATTTAAATATGTTAAATATTTATCACTTACTTGGGTAATTTCTATTTAACAAAAAATAATTCACATTAAAAAAAATCATATTTATGAATCATTTTATACATGGAATTGTCAATAAAACTTGGGTTATTTCTATTTGTAAAAAAAATAATTCACATAAAAAATATTTATGAATCATTTTGGTCATGGAATTGTCATTAAAAATAAATGAAAAAAAGCTAATATAAAAAAATAAAGTTTATTTCCCAAAAGTTTAAATATATGAAATATTTTTACTTATTTAGTTTGAAAAAAATAACATTTGTGAATCATTTTGTACAAAGTGTCAAAAATCAAATGAAAAAAAAAGGAATATTTTTTAAATTAAAATATTTATTTAAATATGTTAAATATTTATCACTTACTTGGGTAATTTCTATTTAACAAAAAATAATTCACATTAAAAAAAATTATATTTGTGAATCATTTTATACATGGAATTGTCAATAAAACTTGGGTTATTTCTATTTGTAAAAAAATAATTCACATAAAAAATATTTATGAATCATTTTGGTCATGGAATTGTGATTAAAAATCAATGAAAAAAAGCTAATATAAAAAAATAAAGTTTATTTCCCAAAAGTTTAAATATATGAAATATTTTTACTTATTTAGTTTGAAAAAAACAAACATAAATGTGAATCATTTTGTACAAAGTGTCAAAAATCAAATAAAATAAAAAGTAATATTTTTTTAATTAAAATATTTATTCAAATATGTTAAATATTTTTACTTACTTGGGTAATTTCTAGTTAAAAAGTAATAATTCACGTTAAAAAAAATAATATTTATGAATCATTTTGTATATGGAATTGTCAATAAAACTTGGGTTATTTATATTTCTAAAAAAAATTATTCATATAAAAAATATTTATGAATCATTTTGGTCATGGAATTGTGATTAAAAATCAATGAAAAAAAGCTAATATAAAAAAATAAATGAATAAAAAAGTTAATTTCCCAAAAGTTTAAATATATGAAATATTTTTACTTATTTAGTTTGAAAAAAAAACAACATTTGTGAATCATTTTGTACAAAGTGTCAAAAATCAAATAAAAAAAAAGTAATATTTTTTTAATTAAAATATTTATTCAAATATTTTTACTTATCCCTTACTTGGGTAATTTCTAGTTTAAAAAAATAATTCACATAAAAAAAAATCATATTTATGAATAATTTTGTACATGGAATTGTCAATAAAACTTGGGTTATTTCTATTTCTAAAAAAAATAATTCACATAAATATTTATGAATCATTTTGGTCATGGAATTGTGATTAAAAATCAATAAAAAAAAGCTAATATAAAAAAATTAAGTTTATTTCCCAAAAGTTTAAATATATGAAATATTTAGTTTGAAAAAAATAACATTTGTGAATCATGTCGTACAAAGTGTCAAAAATCAAATGAAAAAAAAAGGAATATTTTTTTAATTAAAATATTTATTTAAATATGTTATATATTTTTACACATCACTTACTTGGGTAATTTCTAGTTAAAAAAAAATAATTCACATTAAAAAAAATCATATTTATGAATCGTTTTGTACATGGAATTGTCAATAAAACTTGGGTTATTTCTATTTCTAAAAAAAATAATTCACATAAATATTTATGAATCATTTTGGTCATGGAATTGTGATTAAAAATCAATGAAAAAAAGCTAATATAAAAAAATAAAGTTTATTTCCCAAAAGTTTAAATATATGAAATATTTTTACTTATTTAGTTTGAAAAAAATAACATTTGTGAATCATTTTGTACAAAGTGTCAAAAATCAAATGAAAAAAAAAAGGAATATTTTTTTAATTAAAATATTTATTTAAATATGTTAAATATTTTTACTTATTACTTACTTGGGTAATTTCTAGTTAAAAAAAATAAATTCACATTAAAAAAAATCATATTTATGAATCATTTTATACATGGAATTGTCAATAAAACTTGGGTTATTTCTATTTGTAAAAAAAATAATTCACATAAAAAATATTTATGAATCATTTTGGTCATGGAATTGTGATTAAAAATCAATGAAAAAAAGCTAATATAAAAAAATTAAGTTTATTTCCCAAAAGTTTAAATATATGAAATATTTTTTACTTATTTAGTTTGAAAAAAATAACATATTTGTGAATCATTTTGTACAAAGTGTCAAAAATCTAATTAAAAAAAAGTAATATTTTTTAAATTAAAATATTTATTCAAATATGTTAAATATTTTTACTTATCACTTACTTGGGTAATTTGTAGTTAAAAAAAAATTACTTTAAAAAAATCATATTTATGAATCATTTTATACATGGAATTGTCAATGAAACTTGGGTTATTTCTATTTGTAAAAAAAATAATTCACATAAAAAATATTTATGAATCATTTTGGTCATGGAATTGTCATTAAAAATCAATGAAAAAAAGCTAATATAAAAAAAAAATGAATAAAAAAGTTTATTTCCCAAAAGTTTAAATATATGAAATATTTTTACATATCATTTAGTTTGAAAAAAAACAACCATATTTGTGAATCATTTTGTACAAAGTGTCAAAAATCTAATTAAAAAAAAGTAATATTTTTTTAATTAAAATATTTAAATATGTTAAATATTTTTACTTATCACTTACTTGGGTCATTTCTAGTTTAAAAAAAAAAAATTCACATTAAAAAAAATCATATTTATGAATCATTTTGTACATGGAATTGTCAATAAAACTTGGGTTATTTCTAAAAAAAAAAAAAAAATTCACATAAAAAACATTTATGAATCATTTTAGTCATGGAATTGTAATTAAAAATCAATGAAAAAAAGCTAATATAAAAAAATAAAGTTTATTTCCCAAAAGTTTAAATATATGAAATATTTTTACTTATTTAGTTTGAAAAAAATAACATTTGTGAATCATTTTGTACAGTGTCAAAAATCAAATGAAAAAAAAAAGAATATTTTTTTAATTAAAATATTTATTTAAATATGTTAAATATTTATCACTTACTTGGGTAATTTCTAGTTTAAAAAAATTAATTCACATTAAAAAATCATATTTATGAATCATTTTGTACATGGAATTGTCAATAAAACTTGGGTTATTTCTATTTCTAAAAAAAATAATTCACATAAAAAATGTATGAATTATTTTGGTCATGGAATTGTCATTAAAAACAAATGAAAAAAAGCTATTTTTAAATCAAAATGTTTATTTCCCAAAAGTATAAATATATTCAATATTTATACTTATCACTTAGGTCATTTATAGTTTAAAAATCATATTTGTGAATAATTTTGTACAAAATGTCAATAAAATCTAATTAAAAAAGCTAGTATTTTTTAAATTAAAACATTTAGTTAAATATATTAAATATTTTTACTTATCACTTACTTGGGTCATTTGTAGTTTAAAAAAAAATCATAATGAATCATTTTGTACATGGAATTGTCAATACAATCAAATAAAAGAGCACTTTTTTTTTTTTTAGATAAATGTTTATTTAAATGTATTTAATATTTTTACTTCTCACTTACTTGGGTAATTTCTAGTTTAAAAAAATCATTTACATTAGAAAAAAATTCATATTTATGAATGATTTTGTACATGGAATTGCCAATAAAATCACATAAAAAAGCTAATAAATATGTTTTTATAAATATATCAAATATTTTTTACTTATCACTTGGGTTATTTCTAGTTAAAAAAAATATTTATGAATCATTTTGGTCATGGAATTGTCATTACAAATCAATGGAAAAAAAGCTAATATTTTTAAATAAAACTGTTTATTTCCCAAAAGCATAAATATATTAAATATTTATACTTATCACTTAAGTCATTTATAGTTTAAAAAAATAAAGCATTTGTGAATAATTTTGTACAAAATGTCATCAAAATAAAATAAAGCCAGTATTTAAATTAAAATGTTCATTTAAATATATTGAATATTTTTACTTATCACTTACTTGGGTCATTTTTTAGTTAAAAAAAAAATCATTCACATTAAAAAAATTCATATTTATGAATCATTCTGTACATGGAATAGTCAATAAAATCAAATAGAAAAGCTAATAAATATTTTCTTTAATGAAAATGTGGTTTTTTTAATTATCACTTGGGTTATTTCTAGTTAAAAAAAATATTTATGAATCATTTTGGTCATGGAATTGTCATTAAAAATCAATTTAAAAAAAGCTAATATTTTTAAATAAAACTATTTCCCAAAAGCATAAATATATTAAATATTTATACTTATCACTTAAGTCATTTATATTTTAAAAAAATAAATCATTTGTGAATAATTTTGTACAAAATGTCATCAAAATAAAATAAAGCCAGTATTTAAATTAAAATGTTTATTTAAATGTATTTAATATTTTTACTTCTCACTTACTTGGGTCATTTCTAGTAAAAATCATTTACATTAGAAAAAAATTCATACTTATGAATCATTTTGTACATGGAATTGCCAATAAAATCAAATAAATATTTTCTTTAATGGAAAATGTTTTTTTAAATATATTAAATATTTTTTACTTATCACTTGGGTTATTTCTAGTTAAAAAAAATATATTTATGAATCATTTTGGTCATGGAATTGTCATTAAAAATCAATTAAAAAAAGCTAATATTTTTAAATAAAACTATTTTCCAAAAGCATAAATATATTAAATATTTATACTTATCACTTAAGTCATTTATAGTTTAAAAAAAAATTACTCACATTTAAAAAAATAAATCATTTGTGAATAATTGTGTACAAAATGTCATCAAAATAAAATAAAGCCAGTATTTAAATTAAAATGTTTATTTAAATATATTGAATATTTTTACTTATCACTTACTTGGGTCATTTTTTAGTTTAAAAAAATTCATTTTTATGAATCATTTTGTACATGGAATTGTCAATAAAATCAAATAGAAAAGCTAATAAATATTTTTTAAATGAAAATGTTTTAAAAAAAATATTTGTACTTATCACTTACAAGGGTTATTTTTAGTTTAAAAAAAATATTCACATAAAATCATATTTATGAATCAATTGTCAATAAAAAAAGCTAATAAATATTTCTAAATATTTATTTAATCATTTCCTATATGTATAAATATGGATGTATATTTTACTTTAAAAATTACTTTTTAGTGTACTTGGGTTGCATCTTGTAAAAACAAAAACTGCCCATTCAAAGAAAAAAAAGGCTGGTATGTATGAATCATTTTGGTCAAAGAATTGTCTTTAAAAAATCAATAAAAAAAAGCTAATAAACATTTTAATGAAAAAAAAATGTATTTCCCAAAAGTATAAATATATTAAATATATTAAATATACTTACTTGGGACATTTCTCATGTAAATGGTAAATAAAAAGAGAATACAATCCTTTTCAACTTATATTCAATTGAATAGACTGCAAAGACAAGATATTTCATGTTCATTTTTGCAAATATTAGCTCATTTGAAATTTGATGGCTGCAACATGTTTCAAAAAAGCTGGCACAAGTGGCAAAAAAAACTGAGAAAGTTGAGGAATGCTCATCAAAGACTTATTTGGAACATCCCACAGGTGAACAGGCTAATTGGGAACAGGTGGGTGCCATGATTGGGTATAAAAGCAGCTTCCATGAAATGCTCAAAAAAATTCCCACTTTTCCCGAAATTCCCATTTTTTTTCTGAAATTCCCATTGAAATGAATGGAACATTCTTCAAAGTTCCACAACTCCCACATTTTTCCTCTGATTCAAACTGTTCCAACTTCAAAATATTCAACCTGTTCAGGAATTGTATGCTCTACTTCAACAATTCTCAAAAAAAATTCCCGGATTTCCCATAATTCCTTTTTTTTGGTGCATTTTCCCCATTCAAAATGAATGGGACATTTTTCAAACTTTAACAATTCCCACATTCTTCAACCCATTCGGCCTTCAACACATTCCACCATTCTGGAAATTCAAACTACACTTTTTCCAAATTCAAAAAAATTCCCGATTTTTCCAAAATTCCCTGATACAATTTACTAATTCAACATTTCTTGCCCAATTTAAAAAAAATAAAAATAACACCAACCAATTCAGTTCATTCATGCTCCTAATTATTTTTTTTAATCCTGCTTTTCCCCAAATTTCCAGGAAGTTCCCATTGAAATGAATGGGAAATTTTTCCAAGTTGCACAATTCCCATATTTTTCAAACCATTCCACCTTTAACACATTCCACCATTCTGGAAATTCTAACTACCCTTTTTCCAAATTCCCAAATACCATTTACTACTTGCCCGATTTAAACAATTCCAACACCAACCAATTCAGCTTATTCAGGACATTCATGCTCCTAATATATATTTTTTTAAATCCCGCTTTTCCCAAAATTCCCAAATTTCCAGGAAGATTCCATTTAAATGAATGGGACATTTTTCCAAGTTGCACAATTCCCACATTCTTCAACCCATTCAAACGTTAACACATTTCACCATTCTGGAAATTGTAACTACCCTTTTTCCTAATTCCAAAAAAAATTCCCGAAATTCCCTAATACCATTTACTACTTCAACATTTCTTGCCCGATTTAAACAATTCTAACACCAACTAATTCAGCTCTTAATTATTTTCCCGCATTTCCAGGAAGTTCCCATTGAAATGAATGGGACATTTTTCCAAGTTGCACAATTCCCATATTTTTCAAACCATTCCACCATTGTGGAAATTTTAACTACCCTTTTTCCAAATTCCAAAAAATTCCAGAGTTTCCCAAAATTCCCTAATATTATTTACTACTTGCCCGATTCAAACAATTCCAACACCAACCAATTCAGGACATTCATGCTCCTAATAATTTTCAAAAAAATCCCACTTTTCCCAAAATTCCCAGGAAGTTCCCATTTAAATGAATGGGACATTTTTCCAAGTTGCACAATTCCTATATTTTTCCAAACCATTCCACCATTCTGGAAATTTTAACTATCTTTTTCCAATTTCCAAAAAATTCCCGATTTTCCCAAAATTCCCTAGTACCATTTACTACTTGCCCGATTTAAACAATTCCAACACCAACCAATTCAGCTTATTCAGGACATTCATGCTCCTAATAATTTTTTTTTTAAATCCCGCTTTTCCCAAATTTCCAGGAAGATTCCATTTAAATGAATGGGACATTTTTCCAAGTTGCCCAATTCCCACATTCTTCAACCCATTCAAACGTTAACACATTCCACCATTCTGGAAATTGTAACTATCCTTTTTTCCTAATTCCAAAAAAATTCCCGAAATTCCCTAATACCATTTACTACTTCAACATTTCTTGCCTGATTTAAACAATTCTAACACCAACCAATTCAGTTCTTAATTATTTTCCCGCATTTCCCCAAATTTCCAGGAAGTTCCCATTGAAATGAATGGGACATTTTTCCAAGTTGCACAATTCCCATATTTTTCAAACCATTCCACCATTCTGGAAATTTTAACTAACCTTTTTCCAAATTCCAAAAAATTCCAGAGTTTCCCGAAATTCCCTAGTACCATTTACTACTTGCCCGATTTAAACAATTCCAACACCAACCAATTCAGCTTATTCAGGACATTCATGCTCCTAATAAAACAATTTTAAATCCCGCTTTTCTCAAATTTCCAGGAAGATTCCATTTAAATGAATGGGACATTTTTCCAAGTTGCACAATTCCCACATTCTTCAACCCATTCAAACTTTAACACATTCCACCATTCTGGAAATTGTAACTACCCTTTTTCCTACTTCCAAAAAAATTCCCGAAATTCCCTAATACCATTTACTACTTGCCCGATTTAAACAATTCCAACACCAACCAATTCAGCTTATTCAGGACATTCATGCTCCTAATAACTTTTTTTTAAATCCTGCTTTTCCCAAAATTCCAAAATTTCCAGGAAGATTTCATTTAAAGGCCTACTGAAATGATTTTTTTTTATTTAAACGGGGATAGCAGATCTATTCTATGTGTCATACTTGATCATTTCGCGATATTGCCATATTTTTGCTGAAAGGATTTAGTATAGAACAACGACGATAAAGATTGCAACTTTTGGTATCTGATAAAAAAAAGGCTTGCACCTACCGGAAGTAGCGTGACGTAGTCAGTTGAACATATACGCAAAGTTCCCTATTGTTTACAATGATGGCCGCATGAAGTGAGAGAGATTCGGACCGAGAAAGCGACAATTTCCCCATTAATTTGAGCGAGGATGAAAGATTTGTGGATGAGTAAAGTGCAAGTGAAGGACTAGTGGGGAGTTGAAGCTATTCAGATAGGGAAGATGCTGTGAGAGCCGAGGGTGACCTGATATTCAGCTGGGAATGACTACAACAGTAAATAAACACAAGACATATATATACTCTATTAGCCACAACACAACCAGGCTTATATTTAATATGCCACAAATTAATCCTGCATAAAAACACCTGCGTGTTTGTTATGCTAGCTCCTAGCTCCTCTGCTAGCTCCTAGCTCCATAGAACACGCCAATACAATTCAAACACCTGATCAACACACACAATCACTCAGCCCAAAAGACAGTTTACCTAACCCAAGGTTCATAAAGCTTATATATTTTTAAAAAGTTACGTACGTGACGCGCACATACGGTCAAGTTATCGAATGTTTAGCAGCCAAGGCTGCATACTCACGGTACCTGATATTCAGCTGGGAATGACTACAACAGTAAATAAACACAAGACATATATATACTCTATTAGCCACAACACAACCAGGCTTATATTTAATATGCCACAAATTAATCCTGCATAATAACACCTGCGTGTTTGTTATGCTAGCTCCTAGCTCCTCTGCTAGCTCCTAGCTCCATAGAACACGCCAATACAATTCAAACACCTGATCAACACACACAATCACTCAGCCCAAAAGACCGTTCACCTAACCCAAGGTTCATAAAGCTTATATATTTTTAAAAAGTTACGTACGTGACGCGCACGTAAGGTACGGTACGTGTTATGCTAGCTCCTAGCTCCTCTGCTAGCTCCTAGCTCCATAGAACACGCCAATACAATTCAAACACATGATCAACACACACAATCACTCAGCCCAAAAGACCGTTCACCTAACCCAAGGTTCATAAAGCTTATATATTTTAAAAAAGTTACGTACATACGCAAAAAAAAGCCAAAGCTGCATACTCACAGTAGCACGTCTGCGTCTTTGTCATCCAAATCAAAGTAATCCTGGTAAGAGTCTGTGTTGTCCCAGTTCTCTACAGGCGTCTGTGTATCCAAATCAAAAGTCCTCCTGGTTAGAGTCTCTGTTATCCGAGTTCTTCCATCTTGACTGCATCTTTCGGGAATGTAAACAAAGAAGCGCCGGCTGTGTACTGTTGTGGCTGACTACGTTCGAAAAATACGTCCATTTCGCACCGACAACTTTCTTCTTTGCTTGCTTGGCTTCCTTCTCCATAATGCAATGAACATGATTGAAACAGATTCACGAACACAGATGTCCAGAATACTGTGGAATTATGAAATGAAAACAGAGCTTTTTCGTATCGGCTTCAATGTGGAAGGCATACCCGTGTTCGCCGGGCTACGTCACGCGCATACGTCATCCGCAGAGGCGTTTCGAACCGGAAGTTTAGCGGCAAATTTTAAATGTCACTTTATAAGTTAACCCGGCCGTATTGGCATGTGTTATAATGTTAAGATTTCATCATTGATATATAAACTATCAGACTGCGTGGTCGGTAGTAGTGGGTTTCAGTAGGCCTTTAAATGAATGGGACATTTTTCCAAGTTGCACAATTCCCACATTCTTCAACCCATTCAAACTTTAACACATTCCACCATTCTGGAAATTGTAACTACCCTTTTTCCTAATTCAAAAAAAATTCCCTAATACCATTTACTACTTCAACATTTCTTGCCCGATTTAAACAATTCTAACACCAACTAATTCAGCTCATTCATGCTCCTAATCATTTTCAAAAAATCCTGCTTTTCCCTAAATTTCCAGGAAGTTCCCATTTAAATGAATGGCACATTTTTCCAAGTTGCCCAATTCCCACATTCTTCAACCCATTCAAACTTTAACACATTACACCATTCTTGAAATTATAACTACCCTTTTACCTACTTCAAAAAAATTCCCGATTTTCCCGAAATTCCCTAATACCATTTACTACTTCAACATTTCTTGCCCGATTTAAACAATTCTAACACCAACCAATTCAGCTCTTAATTATTTTCCCGCATTTCCCCAAATTTCCAGGAAGTTCCCATTGAAATGAATGGGACATTTTTCCAAGTTGCACTATTCCCATATTTTTCAAACCATTCCACCATTCTGGAAATTTTAACTACCCTTTTTCCAAATTCCAAAAAATTCCAGAGTTTGCCGAAATTCCCTAATATTATTTACTACTTGCCCGATTCAAACAATTCCAACACCAACCAATTCAGGACATTCATGCTCCCAATAATTTTCAAAAAAATCCCGCTTTTCCCAAAATTCCCAGGAAGTTCCCATTTAAATGAATGGGACATTTTTCCAAGTTGCACAATTCCTATATTTTTCCAAACCATTCCACCTTTAACACATTCCACCATTCTGGAAATTTTAACTACCTTTTTCCAATTTCCAAAAAATTCCCAATTTTCCCAAAATTCCCTAGTACCATTTACTACTTGCCCGATTTAAACAATTCCAACACCAACCAATTCAGCTTATTCAGGACATTCATGCTCCTAAAAACTTTTTTTTAAATCCCGCTTTTCCCAAAATTCCAGGAAGATTCCATTTAAATGAATGGGACATTTTTCCAAGTTGCACAATTCCCACATTCTTCAACCCATTCAAACGTTAACACATTCCACCATTCTGGAAATTGTAACTATCCTTTTTTCCTAATTCCAAAAAAATTCCCGAAATTCCCTAATACCATTTACTACTTCAACATTTCTTGCCCGATTTAAACAATTCTAACACCAACTAATTCAGCTCATTCATGCTCCTAATCATTTTCAAAAAATCCAGCTTTTCCCTAAATTTCCAGGAAGTTCCCATTTAACTGAATGGCACATTTTTCCAAGTTGCCCAATTCCCACATTCTTCAAACTATTCCACCTTTAACACATTCCACCATTCTGGAAATTATAACTACACTTTTACCTAATTCAAAAAAATTCCAGATTTTCCCAAAATTCCCTAATACCATTTACTACTTCAACATTTCTTGCCCGATTTAAACAATTCTAACACCAACCAATTCAGCTCTTAATTATTTTCCCGCATTTCCCCACATTTCCAGGAAGTTCCCATTGAAATGAATGGGACATTTTTCCAAGTTGCACAATTCCCATATTTTTCAAACCATTCCACCATTCTGGAAATTTTAACTACCCTTTTTCCAAATTCCAAAAAATTCCAGAGTTTCCCGAAATTCCCTAATACCATTTACTACTTGCCCGATTTAAACAATTCCAACACCAACCAATTCAGCTTATTCAGGACATTCATGCTCCTAATAATTTTTTTTTAAATCCCGCTTTTCCCCAAATTCCCAGGAAGATTCCATTTAACTGAATGGCACATTTTTCCAAGTTGCCCAATTCCCACATTCTTCAACCCATTCAAACTTTAACACATTCCACCATTCTGGAAATTGTAACTACCCTTTTTCCTAATTCAAAAAAAATTCCCGAAATTCCGTAATACCATTTACTACTTCAACATTTCTTGCCCGATTTAAACAATTCTAACACCAACTAATTCAGCTCATTCATGCTCCTAATCATTTTCAAAAAATCCCGCTTTTCTCTAAATTTCCAGGAAGTTCCCATTTAAATGAATGGCACGTTTTTCCAAGTTGCCCAATTCCCACATTCTTCAAACCATTCCACCTTTAACACATTCCACCATTCTGGAAATTATAACTACACTTTTACCTAATTCAAAAAAATTCCCGATTTTCCCGAAATTCCCTAATACCATTTACTACTTCAACATTTCTTGCCCGATTTAAACAATTCTAACACCAACCAATTCAGCTCTTAATTATTTTCCCGCATTTCCCCAAATTTCCAGGAAGTTCCCATTGAAATGAATGGGACATTTTTCCAAGTTGCACAATTCCCACATTCTTCAACCCATTCAAACTTTAACACATTCCACCATTCTGAAAATTGTAACTACCCTTTTTCCTAATTAAAAAAAAATTCCCAGATACCATTTACTACTTCAACATTTCTTGCCCGATTTAAACAATTCTAACACCAACCAATTCAGCTCTTAATTATTTTCTAGCATTTCCCCAAATTTCCAGGAAGTTCCCATTGAAATGAATGGGAGATTTTTCCAAGTTGCACAGTTCCCATATTTTTCAAACCATTCCACCATTCTGGAAATTTTAACTACCCTTTTTCCAAATTCCAAAAAATTCCAGAGTTTACCGAAATTCCCTAATACAATTTACTACTTGCCCGATTCAAACAATTCCAACACCAACCAATTCAGCTTATTCAGGACATTTATGCTCCTAATATTTTTTTTTTAAATCCCGCTTTTTCCAAAATTCCCAAATTTCCAGGAAGATTCTATTTAAATGAATGGGACATTTTTCCAAGTTGCACAATTCCCACATTCTTCAACCCATTCAAATGTTAACACATTCCACCATTCTGGAAATTGTAACTACCCTTTTTCCTAATTCAAAAAAAATTCCCGAAATTCCGTAATACCATTTACTACTTCAACATTTCTTGCCCGATTTAAACAATTCTAACACCAACTAATTCAGCTCATTCATGCTCCTAATCATTTTCAAAAAATCCCGCTTTTCCCTAAATTTCCAAGAAGTTCCCATTTAACTGAATGGCACATTTTTCCAAGTTGCCCAATTCCCACATTCTTCAAACCATTCCACCTTTAACACATTCCACCATTCTGGAAATTATAACTACCCTTTTACCCATTTCAAAAAAATTCCCGATTTTCCCGAAATTCCCTAATACCATTTACTACTTCAACATTTCTTGCCCGATTTAAACAATTCTAACACCAACCAATTCAGCTCTTATTTTCCCGCATTTCCCCAAATTTCCAGGAAGTTCCCATTGAAATGAATGGGACATTTTTCCAAGTTGCACAGTTCCCATATTTTTCAAACCATTCCACCATTCTGGAAATTTTAACGACCCCTTTTCCAAATTCCAAAAAATTCCAGAGTTTCCCGAAATTCCCTAATACCATTTACTACTTGCCCGATTTAAACAATTCCAACACCAACCAATTCAGCTCTTAATTATTTTCCAAAAATCCCAAATTTCCAGGAAGTTCCCATTGATATTAATGGTACATTTTTCCAAGTTGCACAATTCCCATATTTTTCAAACCATTCTGGAAATTTTAACTACCCTTTTTCCAAATTCCAGAGTTTCCCGAAATTCCCTAATACCATTTGCTACTTGCCCGATTTAAACAATTCCAACACCAACCAATTCAGCTTATTCAGGACATTCATGCTCCTAATAATTTGTTTTTAAATCCCGCTTTTCCCCAAATTCTCAAATTTCCAGGAAGATTCCATTTAAAAGAATGGGACATTTTTCCAAGTTGCACAATTCCCACATTCTTCAACCCATACAAACTTTAACACATTCCACCATTCTGGAAATTGTAACTACCCTTTTTCCTAATTAAAAAAAAATTCCCGAAATTCCGTAATACCATTTACTACTTCAACATTTCTTGCCCGATTTAAACAATTCTAACACCAACTAATTCAGCTCATTCATGCTCCTAATCAGTTTTAAAAAATTCCGCTTTTCGCTAAATTTCCAGGAAGTTCCCATTTAAATGAATGGCACATTTTTCCAAGTTGCCCAATTCCCACATTCTTCAACCCATTCAAACTTTAACACATTCCACCATTCTGGAAATTGTAACTACCCTTTTTCCTAATTCAAAAAAAATTCCCGAAATTCCGTAATACCATTTACTACTTCAACACTTCTTGCCCAATTTAAACAATTCTAACACCAACTAATTCAGCTCATTCATGCTCCTAATCATTTTCAAAAAATCCCGCTTTTCTCTAAATTTCCAGGAAGTTCCCATTTAAATGAATGGCACAATTTTCCAAGTTGCCCAATTCCCATTCTTCAACCCATTCCACCATTCTGGAAATTATAACTACCCTTTTACCTAATTAAAAAAAAATCCAGATTTTCCCGAAATTCCCTAATACCATTTACTACTTCAACATTTCTTGCCCGATTTAAACAATTCTAACACCAACCAATTCAGCTCTTAATTATTTTCCCGCATTTCCCCAAATTTCCAGGAAGTTCCCATTGAAATGAATGGGACATTTTTCCAAGTTGTACAATTCCCACATTTTTCAACCTATTCAAACCATTGCGGAAAACAAAAACTTTCTCAGTGTGAACGTTAAATATCTTGTCTTGGCAGTCTATTCAATTGAATATAAGTTGAAAAGGATTTGCAAATCATTGTATTCTCTTTTTATGTAGTTTTGGGGTTTAGCACAAACGGCTTTTTATTCAACAGGAAAATGGGAGTTTTTAAATGTTGAGTTTCAATCATGTTGCACAAAAAAGCCCACACCACCAAAAAAGTGAAACATATTTGCCATTTTTATTTATAAATATCACTACAGTATGAATATAAAACCATCTTAAATTACTGTTTACTTAAAAGAAATACTCTTGAGATTACTGAGAGCTCGTTTCCAAGAGTTTGTTCTTGCATAATCCGTCAAGGAAGCCATCGCAAGTCGTACTTTTTCCTTCTCATCCTGTGGAATGTGACATGTGTCCACTTCAATTTGAAGTACCGACGTTATTTATTCCCCTTGAAAAAGATATTGTTAGAAAAATACTGTTTAGGAATTAGACTGATTATTACTTTGTAAAAATAGACGACGTCATGTTGCTAATTAGGCACTGCTGTGGTAGCTGTCCGGTGAAATGTTTGGTGTCCATGGCAACCGCCTCTACCTCAAGCGCTCGCTGTCGGTCATCTGCCACAAGCCCAGGTTGAGGACCTTCAGGCAGGGCAGCCGGGTGATCCTCTCCAGGCCCCGCTTGGTGATCTTGGTGCAGCCGTACAGGTCGATGCCCGTCAGCTGGCCCAGGTGGTCGGCGATGAGCTCCAGGCCTTTGTCGGTGATGCGCACGCACTGCCCGATGTTCAGCGTCCGCAGCTCGTGCATCTGCCGCACCATGCGGTTGATGCCGTCGTCGCTGACGTGGCAGGAGCACAGCGACAGCGACTTGAGCCGGTCCAGTCCCTGGGCGATGTGGGCCAGGCTCTGGTCGCCGATCTTGTCGCAGAAGGACACGTCCAGGCCCGAGAGGCGCAGCGAGCCCATGGCCAGGTGCATGACGCCCGTGTCGCTGATGTTGTCGCAGGAGCGCAGGTTGAGGCTGCACAGGTGCGTCATGTGGGACAGGTGGATCATGCCGGCGTCCGAGATCCCGCCGCAGAAGCTCAGGTTGAGCACCTTGAGCCGGCCCAGCCCCTTGGAGACGTGCTTGAGCGAGAGGTCGGTGAGCTTCTGGCAGTCCTGCAAGGTGAGCTTCTCCAACGCCAGGCAGCCCTCGGCGGCGCTGCGCGTCATGCCCGCCAGGTGCCCGATGCCCACGTCCGACACGTGGCGGCAGCTGCGCAGGTTCAAGCTCCGCAGCCGGTGCAGGCCCCAGGCCACCAGCAGCAGGCCCGTGTTGGTGATGTTGCTGCAGCCGCCCAGCTCCAGCACCTCCAGGTTCTTCAGGTACTGGGCGATGCGGCCCAGGCTGGAGTCGCTGATCTGCTTGCACAGGCTGAGGTTGAGCACCCGCAGGGAGGGGATGTCCTGCACGAAGGCGTGGCACAGGCCGTTGTCCGTCAGGTTGAAGCAGCCGCACAGGTTGAGGCTCTCGATGTGCGGCATGCCCTGGATCACGTAGCTCAGGCTGCGGCGCAGGCTGAGGATCTGCACCTTCTTGACGCCGCGCGTCTGCAGGCTGGGGAAGAGCGAGGGGTTGGCGCGGCGCAGGTGGAGCTTGGCTTCCACGCCGCGCCACACCGACTTGTGGTAGGACGCGTCTCGCCAGGCCGCGCACACCTGCGCCGCCCGGCCTTTGTCCTTCACCTCCAGGTAGCTGAAAATGATGGCCAGGATCTCGGGGAAAAGGCACGAAACGTGGGTCTCCGTCTCGAACATGGCGGCGGAAGTGGAGCGGAGGCAAAAAAATAAAAAAAATGTTTTAAAAAAACAACGCAGCCCCTGCAAAAAAAAATATATATAAAAAAAGTGTATATATATATATTTAAAAAGAATAATAATTAAAATAATGCCTCGAGCGGGGGCAAAAAATTAAATAAATTTAAAAAATACAACAATGCAGCCGCTGCAAAAAAATATATATATTAAAAAATGTTTATATATATATTTAAAAAAAATTTAAATAACAATGCCTCGCTTGCGTTAGCACGCTAGCAGGCTAGCCATTGCTAATGCGCTATGACAGCCGTGCGAAGCTCGCCACCACCCAGTCCATGTCTGAGCCACGTCAATTGTTCACCCGGGTAGAATAAAAACTATTATTAATATCATAAAAATGACTTATATTGCGGATGGAAGACGCGCGGGACAATATTTACCTAGCCGGCTAGGCTAGCTGCGGGCTAAACCTTCGTTGTCCTTTTTACGACGCTCCAGTCCGGCATGTCGTCACGAAACACGTACAAAAACACGAATGTTCATTTATAAAAGACGTTTTGTATCTGCCGGCCAGGCGG
The DNA here is from genome assembly GCF_033978785.1 of Entelurus aequoreus. NCBI lineage: Eukaryota > Metazoa > Chordata > Actinopteri > Syngnathiformes > Syngnathidae > Entelurus > Entelurus aequoreus. Next base: position 89,687,679 of record NC_084733.1, read on the forward strand.
CTTTACCTCCGAATGCATTTTCCAGCGGCGTTGTAGCATCCAGGACCGCCATTGACGGTTAGCTTGGAGCGACTAGCCGAGGGAGGCTAACGGCTCGCCAGCGGCGACTAGTGGAGGGGAGGAGTATTGCATGTAGACTCCTGCTTACAGCGCCACTTTTTTTCATTTTCATTTTCATTTTTTTATTTTTATTGAACAACAAACATACATTTATAATTCACACGAAAGTCACGGCACTTTCAGCATCAAGGAAGGAAAACAAAAGCAAATACAGAGAGTAATAATAATAAACAATATGAAAAAAATAAAAAGAAGACAAAAATCATTCTCCAAGATTTTAATTTTTTTATATACCTTTATTTATAAAGGTCAACATTTACAAACAAACATGTGAACAATAACAACCAAAACAAGTACAATACTCAATAAACAGCCATTTTTTAATAGGGGGGACGTGGGGACGTCAAAAAAAATCTCGCGAGTCTTCGTTGACGTCACGTTGCCTTGGCGGTGCTCACGTGACCCACTTACAGTAGTAGGTAAACAAAATTCAAAATCCAACATGGCGTTTGAAGAAAAAAACAGCCAATTTTTTTAATTTTTTTTTATTTATATATTTTTTTATATACCTTTATTTATAAAGTTCAACATTTACAAACAAATATATGAACAATAACAACCAAACCAGGTACAAAAACAGTACAATACTCAATAAACAGCCATTTTTTAAATAGTATTCTTCGAATGTGGGGCAGTCAAAGAAATCTCGCGAGACTTCGTTGACGTGCGCACTGTCATATATAAAGTGACGTCACGTTGCCTTGGCGGTGCTCAAGGGACCCACTTACAGTCGTAGGTAAAAAAAAATAAAAAAAATCCAACATGGCGTTTGAAGAAAAAAAAGCCAATTTTTTAAAATGTAAAACATTTTTATATACTTTTATTTATAAAGTTCAACATTTACAAACAAACATATGAACAATAACAACCAAAACAAGTACATAAACAGTACAATACTCAATAAACTGACAATTTTTTAATAGTATTCGTCGAATGTGGGGCAGTCAAAAAAATCTCGCGAGACTTCGTTGACGTGCGCGCTGTCATATTCAAAGTGACGTCACGTTGCCTTGGCGGTGCTCACGTGACCCACTTACAGTCGTAGCTCGTAGGTAAAAAAAATAAAGAATCCAACATGGCGTTTGAAGAAAAAAACAGCCAATTTTTTAAAATGTAAAACATTTTAATATACTTTTAATTATAAAGTTCCACATTTACAAACAAACATATGAACAATAACACGCAAAACAAGTACAAAAACAGTACAATACTCAACAAACAGCCAATTTTTTAATAGTATTCGTCAAATGTGGGGAGGTCAAATAATTTTTTATACATACTTTTATTTATAAAGTTCAACATTTACAAACAAACATATCAATCAATCAATCAATGTTTATTTATATAGCCCTAAATCACAAGTATGAACAATAACAACCAAAACAGGTACAAAAACAGTACAAAACAGTACAATACCCGATAAACAAGACATTTTTCTAATAGTATTCGTCGAATGTGGGGCCGTCAAAAAAATCCCGCGAGAAGAAGAAAAAAACAGCCAATTGTATTTTTATTTTTAATTTATGTATTTTTTTTATATACCTTTATTTATAAAGTTCAACATTTACAAACCAACATATGAACAATAACAACCAAAACTAGTACAAAAACAGTACAATACTCAAACAGCCATTTTTTAAAATAGTGTTCTTCGACTGTGGGGCCGTCAAAGAAATCCCGCGAGACTTCGTTGACGTCCGTGCTGTCATATATAAAGTGACGTCACGTTGCCGTCGCGGTGCTCACGTGACCCACTTCCAGTAGTAGGTAAACAAAAAAAAATCCAACATGGCGCATGAAGAAAAAAACAGCCAATTGTTTTTAATTGTCATTTTTAAAAAAAATACTTTTATTTATAACATTTACAAACATATGAACAATAACATCCAAAACAGGTGCAAAAACGGTACAAAACAGTACAATACTCGATAAACAAGAATTTTTTTCTTAAATGGTATTCGTCGAATGTGGGGCCGTCATAGAAATCTCGCGAGACTTCGTTGACGTGCGTGCTGTCATATATAAAGTGACGTCACGTTCCCTTGGCGGTGCTCACGTGACCCACTTACAGTAGTAGGTTAAAAAACTGCCAATTTTTTTATTTTTTTAATATACCTATTAATAAAGTTCAACATTTAAAAACAAACATATGGACAATAACGACCAAAACAGGTACAAAAACAGTACAATACTCAATAAACAGACAATTTTGTAATAGTATTCGTCGAATGTGGGGCCTTCAAAGAAATCTCGCGAGACTTCGTTGACGTGCCCGCTGTCATACATAAAGTGACGTCACGTTGCCTTGGCGGTGCTCACGTGACCAGTAGTAGGTTAAAAAAAAACAAAAAATAAAACATGGCGGGCAGACGAAGGCCTAAGCGGCGACATATTTACTAACAGACGAGCGAGGCTTTTTACAGCCCCGGCGGCCGCCATGAGGGAGAGACAGAAGAAGAAGAAGAAGGGGAGGACGTGGGCGGAAGCGGCCAAGACGGTACCGAGCGAGGCGCCATTATTAAGCCGCCTTCTTTAGCTAGTAGCGCACTTGTGTTGTTATGTTCGACTTCACCACCTTCACAAGTCGTAGAACATATACAATGTCATCCAACTAAGTTATTCCTGCATCTAAAAGTGCTCTTTCGGGACATGTTTGTCAAGAAAGTTTAAAGCAGGCTAGCATAGCATGCTAAGGCCACTCCACTGTAAACAACTTTTCTTGCTTATAATGTTTGCCAACAAAACACGATGACACTCCCAAACACGCACAAATAAACAACCTTCTATGCTGTGTAATTGCAGCTACTGTCATTATACTGCATACTAACGATTCGTTTTAGCAACTATTCGATTCGATTCAGAATGTATGGGTGCCGATACGATCCAGAGACATATAATTATATTATTTATAGAATTAAAAATGTATGCACTAAAGTCGCAATGTTTCAAGAAAAAAATATATGTACAAAATTAAATATACATTTTAAGACAATAATATCAACACAATGATGTATATTGGATGTTTTGTGAGATTAAAAAGTGTTTTTTCCTGAAAAAAAAGTAATATTTAAAGAAAATTTGGGGGGAATTTTAGAAGAATAAAGTCAAATTATTATAAGGAAACGTCACATCTTACCTGAAACATGTCATTATTTCATAAGAAGATAGTAAAAAAATAAATACATGATATTTTATGAGAATAAAGTCAGCTTAATGTTTTTTTTTTCTTCTAAAGATAATTTTTTTTTTGGCGATAAAAGTCAAATGATTTTTAAATCAAAACTAATTTTGCAAGAAAAAAAAAAATCATAATTTAATTAGAATATATTTCACTAACAATGTTTAAAGGAAAACTTATTTTTTACTACTACAATTAATTGGACTTTTACAGGATCAAAGTAAAAAAAAATGTATGCAATGTTGTACAAAATTAAATATACATTTTAAGAGAATAATACAAAAAAATGGTGTGTATCGGGGGTTTTGTGAGATTAAATAGAAAATCTCAAAGTGTTTTTTTTTCCAGAAGAAAAAAGTAATATTTAGAAAATTTGGCGGGAAGTTCAGTAGAATAAAGTCATTATTTCATAAGAAGATAGTAAAAAAAAACAACTGTTATTTAATATTCCAAAAAATACATGTTATTTTATGAGAATAAAGTCAGCTCAATGTTTTTTTTTGTTTTTTTTTTAAATATACTTTTTTTTTTGCGATAAAGTCAAATTATTTTTAAAGAAAAACTTAATTTTGCAAGAAAAAAATCATAATTGAATTAGAATATTTCACAGTAAGTGTTTAAAGGAAAACTTATTTTTTGTAAAAAAAAAATATATATATATATATATATATATATATATATATATATATATATATATATATATATATATATATATATATATATATATATATATTTTATGGGAATACCGTAAATAGAAACTCACAAGAAAAAAAGTGGTTTAAAGAAAGAAAGTAATATTAGAAGATTTTATTTTATTTTTAAACTTTATAAGATTAAGTTAAATGACTATAGGGAAAAGCCAAATATTACCTGGAACATGTTATATTTTTTTTATAAAGATATATATATATATATATATATATATATATATATATATATATATATATATATATATATATATATATATATATATATATATATATATATATATATATATATATGTATATATATATATATATATAAAATAATTTTATTAGAACGAAACCATCCAAAACGATTCAGTGAGTTGAAAGTAACTTTTTAGCATAACACATCAAGCAGTGTGATTGTGAAATAAATACCGGACACGAGGTGAAGTGTCTTATATTCTTGTTATTTCTTGTAAGGGAATTATGTACAAATGAATTATGGATGTAAACAACAATTAATGGTCCAATGCATTGACATCTTATTTGCATAAAGTGTAACCAACACTTTAGGTTAAATTAACAAGAAGAAACACTTTCTGCTCACACTTTCAACATTCAAGACATTTTCAATAAACGTACAGTAACCAAACATTTTAACAGAAGGTTTACCTGCTACTTTTACTGTTTGTTTTTGACAATTAAATTATATATGTTTTTTTGCACATAGAGACTAACTTGCTGACTAATACCTTAAGTTGTATAAATATCTAAATATGAGGCAACCAAGAAAGCCAACCAGAAAATATTAGTTGTGTCGTAACAGCAAATATTATTTATTTTTGTAGACATTTTTGCAAAGTATTCTTTTATTTAACAATTATGTTTATCGCTGTGGTTGTAGTGTAGTTGTAAGTTGTGAGTGGTGTTTCTGGGCATTATTTTAGGAAGAGAAACCTTTATTTGCATCCATCACCAGTGGTTTATGTAGAATCAGAGTTGTTTTGACGCGTGTTCTCGTTAAGTTGTGTAGCAAAGTGAATAATTCTACTCGTCTTTGGTGGCAGGTGCTGGAGAAATACCCCAACACGCCCATGAGCCACAAGGAAATCCTCCAGGTGATCCAAAGAGAACGACTTAAAGAAATAAGGTCAGCAGGAAAAAAAAGATGTTTGTCGTGCGCACACCAACTTGTGTTGTTGTCACTGCAGCTTTCTCCTTAAACTCTCTCATCCTTGAACATTTCTCTAATAGTTTCATGTTTTTCTTTTTCCGTTTTATCGTCACTGTTTTCATCCAGAAGGTAAGCACATGTTAGTGCCACGGCCCTTTCTTCCTACACATTCTGTGCGTAACAAACTCACTATTTGTTGGGACTTTTTGCACGTTACTAACGCTCAAGTGTCTTATATTCTATACTGGGGCTGCAATGATTTGATTTATATTCTGTTGCTTTAATTAATCGTCTAAGTGTGGCCCGTAAAAAGGTATAAAGTCCGGACCGCATAAGAAAAGGTAAAACAAGTTAAATAGAAGGTAAAAGATGGTAAATAGAAGGTAGCAGACGTGAATTGAAAGTAAGAGAAGGTGAAACAAGGTAAAAAAAAAAGTAAATAAAAGGTAAAATAAGGTTGAAAGAAGGTAAATAGAAGGTAAAAGTAGTACTTTACCATGGCGGTGCACAGTGAGGCAGCGGCTTCTCTAGCTCCCGGAATTAAGCCCTACTCTAAGACTGTTTTTAGTTCCAGTTTAGTGCTAAATATGTGTATGAACTACAGCCCAATCGAAGGTTAACAAAGGACTATAGAAATTAAAATAAGTAAGTAAAAGGTAATAAAAAGATAAATAAAAGGTAAACAAAGATAAATAATAGGTAAAAAAAGATGAATAATAGGTAAAAGAAGGTATATAAAAGGTAAAAGACGTATTATAGAAGGTAAAGAAAGGTAAATAATAGGTAAATAAAGATAAATTAGTGAAAGAAGGTATATAAAAGGTAAAAGACGTACTATAGAAGGTAAAGAAAGGTAAATACTTGGTAAACAAAGATAAATAATACATGAAAGAAGGTATATAAAAGGTAAAATATGTACTATAGAAGGTAAAGGAAGGTAAATAATAGGTAAACAAAGATAAATAATAAGTGAAAGAAGGTATATAAAAGGTAAAATATGTACTATAGAAGGTAAAGGAAGGTAAATAATGGGTAAATAAAGATAAATAATAGGTAAAAGAAGGTATATAAAAGGTAAAAGGCGTCCTATAGAAGGTAAAGGAAGGTAAATAAAAGGTAAAAGGAGGAATATAAAGGTTAAAAGAAAATGAAAAAAAGTAAAAAGAATATAAATACAAGGTAAATAGATGGTACAAATAGTAAAAAAACAAAGAAAAAGGAAAAGTAGATAACAAGTTAATAAATGATAAAATAACTTAAATAGAAGGTAAATAAAATGTAAAATAAGTTAAAGTAAAATAAGGTAAATAAAAGATAAAAGAAGACAAAACAAAGGTAAAAGTATGTCAAGGAAGGTAAATAGATTGTAAAAGAAAGTAAATAGATGGTAAATTAAAGGTCAAAGAGGTTAAATAGAAGGTAAATAAAAGCTAAAGGAAGTTTAATAGAAGGCTAAATAAGTTAAAAGGTAAAATAAATTAAATTGAAGGTCAATTAAAGGTAAATAAGTTAAATAGAAGGTTAAAAAAGATTAAGAAAGAATTGATTAAGAAAAAGTTGAAAAGGAGGTAAATCAAAGGTAAAATAAGTTAAATAAAAGGTAAAAGTAGTTAAATAGAAGGTAAATAAAAGGTAAAATAAGTTAAATAAAAGGTAAAAGTAGTTAAATAGAAGGTAAATAAAAGGTAAAAGAAGTTTAATAGAAGGCTAAATAAGTTAAAAGGTCAAATATGTTCAATTGAAGGTAAATAAAAGGTAAATAAGTTAAATAGAAGGTTAAAAAAGATTAAGGTGGGGGAATGACATCACTAGTCAGAACATGTATTTTAGAATAACTTAAAAAGCGTAACGGCACAAACAAAAATGTCTGCAGCACAAACGATCGGGACTAGTTTGAGGAAAATTTGGCCCGTTCATTTCACGCAGGAGAGTTCTTGTTGGACAAAATGAAACCCGTGTTTTCTCTCCATGCCTAAAAGCAGCCTTCCCGGCCTTTTTTTTTGACAATGTACTTAACACACGTCCTCTGCCAACGCAGCGGAACGTCGCCGCTGGCATGCCTGAACGCCATGCTGCACACAAACTCCCGCGGCGAGGAGGGCATTTTCTACAAGGTCCCAGGCAGGATGGGAGTGTACACGCTGAAGGTCAGTCGGGCGACACCCAGGGCGAGGTGGGCAAACTGCGACCTGCTTTGTGTACCCTAGAAGGACATCTCCGAGGCGGCAAAGGAGCTGTCGGGAGAGGCGTCCGAGGACAGCGGCGACAACCTCTCCGACTCCCGCAGCACGGACAACCGCCACAGCAGCAGTCGTCAGGAAGGCCGCAGAAGAAAGTGGATGAGGGGAGGTATGTACACAGTATTACTACCACTGCAAAAAGTCAGTGTTCAAAAACAAGAAAAAAAATAGGGTTATTTTACTTGAACTAAGCAAAATTATCTGCCAATTGAAAAAGAAAATGTGGCGTGTCAAGACTTTCCAAAACAAGTAAAACTAGCTAACTTCAATGAACCCAAAAATACCTTAAAATAAGTATATTCTCACTAATAACAAGTGCACTTTTCTTGGTAGAAAAAAAATAATGAGACCCCTTCAATATGTTGAAAAATATTCTTAAATTAAAGGCCTACTGAAAGCCACTACTACCGACCACGCAGTCTGATAGTTTATACATCAATGATGAAATCTTAACATTGCAACACATGCCAATACGGCCGGGTTAGATTACTAAAGTGCAATTTTAAATTTCGTGCAAAATATCCTGCTGACGTCACGGATTGTAGAGGACATTTTGGGACAGCATTGTGGCCAGCTATTAAGTCGTCTGTTTTCATCGCAAAATTCCACAGTATTCTGGATATCTGTGTTGGTGAATCTTTTGCAATTTGTTCAATCAACAATGGAGACAGCAAAGAAGAAAGCTGTAGGTGGGAAGCGGTGTATTAGCGGCCGGCTGCAGCAACACAAACACAGCCGACGTTCCATTGTTTACATTCCCGAAAGATGACAGTCAAGCTTTACCATTGGCCTGTGGAGAACTGGGACAACAGAGACTCTTACCAGGAGGACTTTGAGTTGGATACGCAGACGCGGTACCGTGAGTACGCAACCAGAATGTTGCCATAAGCATTTTGTTTAATTTGTATGTGTAACGCAGTACGCAGCTGCGGCTTCCAAACATTTGATCGCTTGCCCGTATGTGCGTGCCGCTATGTCACGTACGTAACTTTGGGGAAATAGGAACTTTAGGGAGGTGAACGGTACTTTGGGCTGTGGGATTGAGTGTGTTGTGCGGGTGTTTGAGTTGTATTGGCGGGTTGTATGGACGGGAGGGGGGAGGTGTTTGTTATGCGCGATTCATTTGTGGCATATTAAATATAAGCCTGGTTGTGTTGTGGCTAATAGAGTATATATATGTCTTGTGTTTATTTACTGTTGTAGTCATTCCCAGCTGAATATCAGGTCCCACCCGCCTCTTACAGCATCTTCCCTATCTGAGTCGCTTCCACTGCCCTCTAGTACTTCACTCTCACTTTCCTCATCCACAAATCTTTCATCCTCGCTCAAATTAATGGGGAGATCGTCGCTTTCTCGGTCCGAATCGCTCTCGCTGCTGGTGGCCATGATTGTAAACAATGTGCAGATGTGAGGAGCTCCACAACCTGTGACGTCACGCTACTTCCGGTACAGGCAAGGCTTTTTTATCAGCGACCAAAAGTTGCAAACTTTATCGTCGATGTTCTCTACTAAATCCTTTCAGCAAAAATATGGCAATATCGCGAAATGATCAAGTATGGCACATAGAATGGACCAGCTATCCCCGTTTAAATAAGACAATCGCATTTCAGTAGGCCTTTAAGTAAATGCTAGTGCCATTATCTTGACATAATGATATGCGCTCGGCATTACATTTCTTGAAACCAGCAAACTTATACTAAAAACTAATTTATTGTTCTTAATGGAAAGGCAACAAAGCAAGCGCTTGTTACTCTCGGGGTCTCCTAGCCGCTCAGGCAAATCATATTGTCTAAAAATGCATTTTCCATCGATAACATGACATCATCGCGTCAAGTGCGTGCTCTTTCAGTCAATTAGTGCGCATACCGGTAAGCAAAATTATCTGCTGATAGAACAAGAAAATGTGGCTTGTCAAGACTTTCCAAAACAAGTAAAATTAGCTAACTTCAATGAACCCCAAAATAGCTTAAAATAAGTATATTCTCACTAATAACAAGTGCACTTTTCTTGGTAGAAAAAAAAAAGAGACCTTTTTGCTCAATATGTTGAAAAATGGTCTTAAATGAAGTAAATTCTAGTGCCATTATCTTGACATAATGATATGCGCTCGGCATTACATTTCTTGAAACCAGCAAACTTATTCTAAAAACTAATTTATTGTTCTTAATGGAAAGGCAACAAGACAAGCGCTTGTTACTCTCGGGGTCTCCTCGCCGCTCAGGCAAATCATATTGTCTAAAAATGCATTTTTCCATCGATAACATGACATCGTCGCGTCAAGTGTGTGCTCTTTCAGTCAATTAGTGCGCATACCGGTAAGCAAAATTATCTGCTGATAGAACAAGAAAATGTGGCTTGTCAAGACTTTCCAAAACAAGTAAAATTAGCTAACTTCAATGAACCCCAAAATAGCTTAAAATAAGTATATTCTCACTAATAACAAGTGCACTTTTCTTGGTAGAAAAAAAAGAGACCTTTTTGCTCAATATGTTGAAAAATGGTCTTAAATGAAGTAAATGCTAGTGCCATTATCTTGACATAATGATATGCGCTCGGCATTGCATTTCTTGAAACCAGCAAACTTATACTAAAAACTAATTTATTGTTCTTAATGGAAAGGCAACAAGGCAAGCGCTTGTTACTCTCGGGGTCTACTAGCCGCTCAGGCAAATCATATTGTCTAAAAATGCATTTTTCCATGGATAACATGACATCATCGCGCCAAGTGCGTGCTCTTTCAGTCAATTAGTGCGCATATATACAGCCCGGCCCCCGGCCAAATTGTTTTTTAATTGTAATTTTGAAGAATTTACCTGAATGTGCATGAACTATTTCTGTTCAAAATTGTTTGAAATGTCACATGTTAAATGTTTAAATAGTCAGTTTACTGTACTGTGCCAACTGTACTACTATATGAGTACCTATTTTCTATTGTTTCATTGAAAATAAAACAGCAAAGTCTATTTGGCTGTCATCTGTTTTAATTATGACACACAATTGTGTCACAGTCATGATTTTTTTTTTTCATGTTTGAAATAAGAAATGATTACTTTAAAAAAGTAGTTTTATTCTTGTGAGTGTTGATGACACAGCTTTGATATTCTAGTTTCAAGCATGTTTTACTCAATATAGGTCATCAAATCTCAGCAACAAGCTTTAATGTCTTACTGAGATCATTTAGGAGCAAAACAAGTAAAACACTCTAACATAAAATCTGCTTAGTGAGAAGAATGATCTTATCAGACAGAAAATAAGCAAATACCACCCCTATTTGAGATATTCCATCTTACTTAGATTTCAGTTTTTGCAGTGTACACCAGTATTTTTCAACCTTTTCTGAGCCAAGGTACATTTTTGTCATTGAAAAAATCCCGAGACACCATAAGCAGACAACATAAAAAAATGAAACCCAGCAGCCGATATTGACAGTAAAAAGTTGTTCTCGCAATTTTTGGATATGAATTCAAACCATAACCAAGCAGGCATCACTATAGCTCTTGTCTCAAAGTAGGTCACCACCTGTCACATCACCCCCTGACTTATTTGGAGTTTTTGTTGGTTTCCTGTGTGTAGTGTTTTAGTTCTTGTCTTGCGCTCCTACTTTGTTGTTGGTTGTCATGTACGGATGTACTTTGTGGACGCCGTCTGCTGCTCCACACGCTGTAAGTCTTTGCTGTCGTCCAGCATTCTGTTTTGGTTTGCTTTGCAGCCAGTTCAGTTTTAGCTTCGTTTAGCATAGCCATCCCTAAGCTTCAATGCATTTTTGTTTATTTTTGGTTTAAGCATTAGATACCTTTTTACCTGCATATTGTGATCACGACAAACCATGTTTTTGATTGATTGACTGAAACTTGTATTAGTAGATTGCACAGTACAGTAAATATTCCGTACAATTGACCACTAAATGGTAACACCCGAATAAATTTTTCCCGACATCTGCAAAGCAATTAGCTACCTGCTGCCACCTACTGATATGGTAGAGTATTACACGGTTACTCTGCCGAGCTCTAGACAGCACAGACACTCAACAATAATAATTACTGGTTTGCAAAAAAACAATTTGAACCCAATTAGGTGAAATTACATAATCTCCCACGGCACACCGGACAATATCTCACGGTACACTGCTTTACACAACAGCTGCTGTCTGACACCACATACACTTACCGGATTTTTTGGACCATAGGGCACATAAGGCGGATTAAAGGGCTCATATTATAATTTTTTTCTAAATGTAAAAGACTTCCTTGTGGTCTACATAACAAGTGATGGTGGTTCTTTGGTCAAAATGTTGCATAGATGATGTTTTACACATCATCTTCAAGTCGCTTTCTGACAGTCGCTTCCGGATGCGCCGTTTCGTGGGCGGTCTTATTTACGTGGCTCACCTTCGACGGCGTCTTCTCCCCGTCATCTTTGTTGTAGCGGTGTAGCGTGCAAGGACGGGAGTGGAAGAAGTGTCAAAAGATGGCGCTAACTGTTTTAATGACATTCAGACTTTACTTCAATCAATAACGGAGCCGCATCTCCTCATCCGTTGCTCACTAGTGCAACAACAACGCCCGAAATGTGTCCCGTGAAAAACCGTCCGACCGGAACTCTCTAATAACTAAAGTTCCTTGGGTGAATAATGTAAACTCACTACACCGGTATGTTTTAGCGCTTTCATGGCGAGTTTACTGACAGATATAAGTAAGAACTTTACACTACTTTATATTAGAAATGGCAACAGCGGAGGATGAATGTCCCATAACAAGAAGATAGGGAAAAAGAAGAAGCTTATCGACTACGGTATCGTCACAGACTACAAAGGCGCAATTTTTCAGGACTTATGCAGATCCCAAATACAGATCAGCAGGTACCAGAAGGTAAGAAAAGTTGCTTTTGCTTAATATTGTGAAACAAAACGCCAGATAATATGTCTTACCTTATGCCCACCATAATAATACTGTATTTATGTTATTCACATGTGAATAATGCTGTATAATAGACTGTATTTATATTATTCACATGGAAAAAATACCGTATTGTTTATTGTGAGCGAACTGTGGTGCTGAATTTCCCCCAGGGATCAATAAAGTACTTTCTATTCTGTTCTATTCTATTCTATTCTATTCTATGTTGAAGCACAGTACAATCCATCAAGCGGTGTGGCTTCATAGCTTACCAAAGTCCTACTAAAACATTTTGATAGATTTTTGAGCGCCGTGTGTAATGTTCTATATTTACAATAGTACATATCAAATGTTGGTGTTGTTTACTTGAGTCATATTGCAGTCTACATGTATCTCTTGTGTGTGACTGCCATCTACTGGTCACACTTATCATTTGACCATGTACCAAATAAAATAGCTTCGAGGTCGGTAAGCAAAACCAGAATTATTCTGTACATTAGGCGCACCGGGTTATAAGGCGCACTGTCGAGTTTTGAAGGGAGAAAAAAAAAGATTTTAAGTGCGCCTTATAGTCTGGAAAATACGGTATCTATAGTAGGGCAACTCACAATTGAGCTGCACATTTTGGCAATGAAAGCACAAAGGCCTGGTAGGTCACAGGTATCAAACTCAAGGCCCGGGGGCCTGCCACTTTATTTTATTTGGCCCTGGAAATAATATGTATCAGTAAAGTACTGTAACTTTTCTTACTAAATATATTATTTCTTTCTATTTTGGGAGAAAAAATATATATGTACTCCATTTAATCGCAAATTATGTTAACTTAAATACTGTCTAATTATGCAAAAATATATTATCAAACATTCAAACCATTTTTTAAATAGAAATAAATACTAATAATAATGATTTCAAAGCAAGTTATCCATCAAATTGTGCAATGTAAAAATAGCAATAGATTTCATGGTAAAATTGTGAAGTTTGCAGCATTTTTCTTTAAATGAAAAAAACCCCAATAATAATTATAATACATTTTATTTGTAAAAAAGCACTTTACATTTAGTAAACAACCTCAAAGTGCTACAGTGTATTAAAAAAATCAAAATAAAAAGATAATAATAAATAAATCCAAATAAAAACTAGAACAGCCAAATAGCTAGAACTAGTATGCATATATCTAAAAAAAAGGCTTTTTTAAAAATAAGGGTTTTTAAGCCTTTTTTTAAAAGCATCCACAGTCTGTGGTGCCCTCAGGTGGTCAGGGAGATCGTTCCACAGACGGAGCAGAAAGCCCGGTCTCCCATTTTCGTAGCTTTGTCCAGTACTTTTTTTTACTGTAATAAACTGTCGTGCCGTTTTGGCATTTACAGTAATACACCAAAAAAAAATCTACGGTTGTGTTAAAAAACAAAACAAAAAAACTTGTCAGCTCAGGTGCCAAAATTTTACTGTAAAATTGCATTTTTTGTAAAATTTACAGTAAAAAAATAAATGTCAATTTTACAGTAAAATTCTGGCAAGTGAGCTGCCTTTTTTTTAACCATAAAAACAGCAGTACGGTCTTTCCATTTACAGTAATATACACTACATTTTGAGGTGAAATTATTGCAATTTACCATATTTTTTTTTACATTTTAGTTAAAAAAAAAAAAAAACTACTAATAAAATACATAAAAAATGGTGTAATAATAGTATTCACTGTTAGAATCGGCCCCCTCTGGGGCCAAACATAACTGCGCCTCAATGAAAACCACTTTGACACCTCTGTGGTAGTCTATTATGGACTTTAAAATGTCTGCAGAGATTGTTCCTCACAATGGTGCCACTGACCGCGTCATTTTTGTTCTATTGTTGCAAAGTAATCCCATCTGCCGCCATTGTGCTCGCCAGCAGTTTGAGTTTCATTGCCCCAAAAAAGGGTTACAGTCGGCGCACCACCCTCAGGAAGTGTCTTTTGTAACATCTGTCTTTTGTGTGTCCTCACAGTTCCCTCCAAGCTGCAGCCGCCGCCGTCGTCACCGCCGCAGCCTCGATGCGCTTCGCCTTCCGTGTCCGGCGCCAAGCTCATCTCGCCCTCGCAGAAGCACAGCAAGAAGGCTCTCAAACAGGTAGGGGGGGTCCCGCCCGCCTCCAAGTGAGAAGTGCGTCCTTTGAGTTTCAAAAATGGCAACACAGACGTTCGGCACCTCGATTTGAAAAAGTGCGGCAAGCAGACTCGTGCTGTCGTTTTTAAGAAGTGCACTCTTATTTTTGCTGGTTTGGTTAAGAAGAAACACCTTTTGTTTTGTGCTAACATTAATTACCATGAAAATTAGAGCTGCAACTATCGCTTATTTTGGTAATCGAGTAATCTATTGATGAGTTTGTTTGATTAATCGAGTAATTGGGGAAAAAAACACTTTAGAGCCTCAATGTGTACTTTAGGGAAAATAGTTTGAATAAACAATGATTTTTGATATTTGCCATAACCTTTACCGTCTATTTAACTTCTTTTACCCTGTTTTACCTTCTATATTCCTTCTTTTCCTTCTATATTTGACACATTTGACCCTGTTTACCTTCTATTTACCTTTTTTGACCCTGTTTAACCTTCCATATGCCTTCTTTTCCTTCTATATTTGACTTATTTTACCCTGTTTACCTTCTGTTTACCCTGTTTTACCTTCTATATGCCTTCTTTTCCTTCTATATTTGACTTATTTTACCCTGTTTACCTTCTGTTTACCCTGTTTTATCTTCTATATGCCTTCTTTTCCTTCTATATTTGACTTATTTACCGTGTTTAGCTTCTATTTACCCTGTTTTACCTTCTTTTACCTTCTATATGCCTTCTTTTCCTTCTATATTTGACTTTTTTTTACCATGTTTACTTTATATTTACCCTGTTTTACCTTCTATATTCCTTATTTTCCTTCTATATTTGACACATTTTACACTGTTTACCTTCTATTTATCTTCTTTGACCCTGTTTTACCTTTTATATGCCTTCTTTTCCTTCTATATTTGACTTATTTACTGTGTTTACTTTCTATTTACCCTGTTTTACCTTATTTTACCTTCTATATGCTTTCTTTTCCTTCAATATTTGACTTATTTTACCATGTTTACCTTATATTTACCCGTTTTACCTTCTATATGCCTTCTTTTCCTTCTATATTTGACCTTTTTTACCCTGTTTACCTTATTTACCCTTTTTTACCTTCTATATGCCTTCTTTTCCTTCCATATTTGACTTATTTTACCCTGTTTACCTTATATTTACCTGCTTTTATCTTATTTTTAGCTTCTTTTATATATTTGTTTTACCTTGTATCTTTTATTTACCATATTTTGACTTCTATTTAACTAATTTTACCTTGTATTTACCTTATTTACCTTATATTTACCTTATTTGACATTTTAACTTCTATAATCCATCTTTTAACTTTTATTTACCTTCTTTTTCCTTCTACTTACCTTTTTTACCTTCGATTTAACTCATTTGACCTTTTACTTACCTTATTTTACCTTCCTATGTACCTTCTTTGACATATTTTACACAAACAACTATTAGAAATGCAGCCAATATCACATACAGATAATACGTCATGAGACATGCAAATATAAATTAAATACACAGAGGACATAAGTGAAGGAAATTAATTGAGCTCAAATATACCAACAATGAGGCATAATGATGCAATATGTACATAGAGCTAGCCTAAGCAGCATGTTAGCATTGATTAGCTCACAGTCATGCAGTGACCAAATATGCCTGATTAGCATTCCACACCAGTCAATAACGCCAACAAAACTCACCTTTGTGCTTTCACGCACAGCATAACACGTTTGGTGGACAAAATGAGACAAAGAAGGAGTGGCATAAAACACGTCTTTCTGTGGCAGCATCGGAGACTGTAAACAAACTATGGTGAGTTCAAGGACCGCCGAAATTAGTAGGAAAAAACGGCGCTCGCCAAATACTCTCATCATTGAAGTATGTTTCATGTCAACAGTGGGATTTCTAACAATGAGGAAGGTTTGTGTCATGTTTGTCCACCTACAGCACATGTGTCAAATTCAAGGCCCGCGACATCATTATATCAGGCTCGCAAACACCTGGAAATGATGTGTCAATAAAGTATTTAATATTTTCTCACTAAAAGTAATGGATTTTTTTTCATTTTTACAGAAAAAATACATGTACTGCTTGAAATTGCATGCCTTTTAAATAGAGATGTCGATAAATGCGTTAAAATGTAATATCGGAAATTATCGGTATCGTTTTTTTTATTATCAGTATCGGTTTTTTATTTATTTTTTTAAATTTTTTTATTAAATCCACATAAAAAACACAAGATACACTTACAATTAGTGCACCAACCCAAAAAACCTCCCTCCCCCATTTACACTCATTCACACTCATTCACACAAAAGGGTTGTTTCTTTCTGTTATTAATATTCTGGTTCCTACATTATATATCAATATATATCAATACAGTCTGCAAGGGATACAGTCCGTAAGCACACATGATTGTGCGTGCTGCTGGTCCACTAATAATACTAACCTTTAACAGTTAATTTGACTAATTTTCATTAATTACTAGTTTCTATGTAACTGTTTTTATATTGTTTTACTTTCTTTTTTATTCAAGAAAATGTTTTTAATTTATTTATCTTTTTTTATTTGATTCATTCTTTTAAAAAGTACCTTATCTTCACCATACCTGGTGTCCAAATTAGGCATAATAATGTGTTAATTCCACGACTGTATGTATCGGTTGATATCGGTATCGGTTGATATCGGTATCGGTAATTAAAGAGTTGGACAATATCGGCATATCGGATATCGGCAAAAAGCCATTATCGGACATCCCTACTTTTAAACTTTAATAGTATCCAATATTGCAACAAATATTACAGTATATTATCATACTTTCCAAACATGTTTTTGTCTAAATAAAAATACTTAACTTTACAGCAAACTACCTATCAAATTAATAAAAATTACAACAAATTTGACGTTGTTCTTTACCGCATACTACTGTAATCCAATCCAATCCAATCCACTTTATTTGTATAGCCCATTTAAACAACAAAAAATGTTTCCAAAGTGCTGCACAACAATATTCAAAAACAATATTCAAATACTATCCTTAGCTCCACCAATGACTGAATAAAAACAAAAAATAAATAAATATAAAACCAATATAAAAATAAATGTGATTAAAAACGATTTTAAAGGGTAAAACCAATTAAAACATTAAATAGAAATCTAAATTTTAAAACACAGAGGACCACACAACTCACGTAGTGTTAAAAGCCAGAGAATAAAAGTGGGTCTTAAGACGAGACTTAAAGCACTGCACTGTGGGAGCAGTTCGAACACGGAGGGTTCCAGAGTTTAGGGTTTAAGCTCACTGTAAATTGAAAAAAAACTACTACTGTTTTTTTGCGTTAAAACTCTGTTGACTGAGCTGCCATATTTTTACTGTAAAATCTACAGTTGTTGTTTTTAGCGGTGTATTACTAAATGGAAAGACGCTACATTTGTTTTTACTAGGGATGTCCGATAATGGCTTTTTGCCGATATCCGATATTCCGATATTGTCCAACTCTTTAATTACCGATACCGATATCAACCGATACCGATATCAACCGATATATACAGTCGTGGGATTAACACATTATTATGTCTAATTTGGACAACCAGGTATGGTGAAGATAAGGTACTTTAAAAAAAATACAAAAATAAATAAAATAAGATAAATAAATTAAAACCATTTTCTTGAATAAAAAAGAAAGTAAAACAATATAAAAACAGTTACATAGAAACTAGTAATTAATGAAAATGAGTAACATTAACTGTTAAAGGTTAGTACTATTAGTGGAGCAGCAGCACGCACAATCATGTGTGCTTACGGACTGTATCCCTTGCAGACTGTATTGATGTATATTGATATATAATGTAGGAACCAGAATATTAATAACAGAAAGAAACAACCCTTTTGTGTGAATGAGGAGGGAGGTTTTTTGGGTTGGTGCATTAATTGTAAGTGTATCTTGTGTTTTTTATGTTGATTTAATTAAAAAAAACAAAACAAAAAAAAACGATACCGATAATAAAAAAAACGATACCGATAATTTCCGATATTACATTTTAACGCATTTATCAGGCGATAATATCGGCAGGCCGATATTATTCGGACATCCCTAGTTTTTACGGTAGAAAAGTTGCCAGAGTAAAAAAAATAACTTGTACTGTTTTTCCATTAACAATATAATGTTGTAAAAACCCATGTCAATTTAACACAAAAATTTGGGCAACTGAGCTTCCAGCTTTTTTCGTAAAAAACCCCACAAAAAAAAAGTGGTAGTGTTTTTCCATTTACCGTAAATGTTGTAAAAAAAAACTAACAAAAAAAAACCCACTCTTTTACAGTAAAATTTTGTAAATGTAAAGTTTTTACTGTAAAATTGACAATGTACTTAAAACAATTTATATAATTAACAATGACATCCAGAGGCAAAAATGTATACATTATTCACTGTTACAAGCCGCTCTCATGTGGCCCCCTAAATGAAAACCACTTTGACATCCCTGGTCTACAGAAACCATATTAAAACAATTTTTTCAATTTTTTTTCAATTTTCATACAATTTTGAAAAAGCTCCAGGGATCCACTAGGGCGGCGCTAAGAAGTTACAAGTTACAGACCCCTGTTTTATACGGTCCAAATTTTATGAATTTTTCTTATTTACACTCAAACAATTAATAAAAACAACTAGGGCTGCAACAACTAATCGATTAAAATCGATTATAAAAATAGTTGGCGGTTAATTTAGTCATCGATTCGTTGGATCTATGCTATGCGCATGCGCAGAGGCTACTTTTTATTTTTATTTTTTTATAAACCTTTATTTATAAACTGCAAAATTTACAAACAGCTGAGAAACAATAATCAAAATAAGTATGGTGCCAGTATGCTGGTTTTTTTCAATAAAATACTGGAAATGATAGAAATTTAGTTTGTCTCCTTTATCCGATTATTAATAGATTAATCGAAGTAATAATCGACATGCAGATTAATCGATTATCAAATTAGTTGTTAGTTGCAGCCCTAAAAACAACATAATTTCAATGATATATTTTTTCTTATCAAATTATGAAATTTAATCAATTGTAATCGATGAATTGTTGCAGCCCTTAATATATTAAAATTAAAATATTCAATCATGATTTAGAGCAGTGGTTCTCAAATGGGGGTACGCGTACCCCTGGGGGTACTTGAAGGTATGCCAAGGGGTACGTGGGATTTTTTTTAATATTCTAAAAATAGCAACAATTCAAAAATCCTTTATAAATATAAATAAAAACCTATCTTTTTCCCCAAATAGTTCAAGAAAGACCACTACAAATGAGCAATATTTTGCACTGTTATACAATTTAATAAATCAGAAACTGATGACATAGTGCTATATTTTACTTCTTTATCTCTTTTTTTCAACCAAAAATGCTTTGCTCTGATTAGGGGGTACTTGAATTAAAACAATTTTCACAAGGGGTACATCACTGAAAAAAGGTTGAGAACCACTGATTTAGAGGATTGTCTGGGTCTGTGGGACCCGTTTTAATTTTTTATTAAAAGAAAAATGATACAATTAATTAATTTTTCAAACTGAGACTCACTGACTTTGGCTCATTTTCTGTGTAGAACATATATCAGAATACATATTTAATGACCACACACTTCCCCTACACATTTCTATTACATATAAGCCACCCGGGGCTAATAGAAGTGTGGAAATTGATGTTCTGTGTACCACACACACACATACACAGCAGGCCTAGACAGGAGGAGGACAGAGTGTAGGTACACAGAACATCAGAGGGTCAAATGTGCGAGAAAATGAGAGCAGACAGTGTTGACAAACGATGTTGCAACCAGGCGCAGAAACACAAAAGAAGAATCCCTGTGGGATGCAGAAACCGGCAGAGAAATTTTCCGTGCGACGTTCACATTGTTGTTACTCAGCCAGCGTTTGTGGGTCTGATGGACCCGTTGCATTTTGTGGCTTTTAATGCCTCACAATCAAACACTTTTATGGTAAAATACTGAACAGATGTTTATTAGGATAAGGTAAACATCTGTTCAGTATTTTAACATAAAGGTGTTTGATTGTGAGGCACATTAAAAGCCACAAAATGCATTGGGTCCATCAGACCCACAAACGCTGGCTGAGTAACAACAATATGAACATTAAGGACATGGGTAGTTGACCTGCATGGACACCTGTCCTCATTGTGAGGCAAATACAATTTGTCTTCTGCAGGGGGAGGCAAAACAATGCCCGAAGCTGAGTTTTCCAGCGTCCATGTCCTCGTAATCCACCTGATCAGCATTTTCTCTCTGCTGTGTGTGTGTGTGTGTGTTTCATGATGAGGTTTCAATTGAGGGCGCAGATCGTAATTCACTCCATCTCTGCCACTGAGGAGCGTTCAGCCTCCGACTTGTGTATTTGTGTTACACAAGCCTTTGTCATTTAGCTGGCAGTTAAGCAGGCAAAGTGGCTGAAGGGAGTGCGCCGTTGTCGGAGAACATACACACTTTTTCTTTTTTTGACACCTTTGACTTTTCTTACGCTGCTTTTTTCCTGTAGGCCTTGAAGCAACAGCAACAGAGGAACCAGCGCCGACAGGGTGCCATGCCAACCACCTCCAGCTCCAGGC
Organism: Entelurus aequoreus; assembly: GCF_033978785.1. Lineage (NCBI taxonomy): Eukaryota > Metazoa > Chordata > Actinopteri > Syngnathiformes > Syngnathidae > Entelurus > Entelurus aequoreus. The sequence continues at coordinate 89,708,679 of NC_084733.1, forward strand.
TGCTTCTAAAGACCATCAAAGATATGGCTGATAATATCACTGCGAAGACCGGTGAGTAGCATCGATGCACATATTACACATTTAACAGGGGTTCACGTAATTATGTCATTGTCTAATTACAAACCCCGTTTCCATATGAGTTGGGAAATTGTGTTTGATGTAAATATAAACGGAATACAATGATTTGCAAATCCTTTTCAACCCATATTCAATTGAATGCACTACAAAGACAAGATACTTGATGTTCAAACTCATAAACTTTTTTTTTTTTTTTTTGCAAATAATAATTAACTTAGAATTTCATGGCTGCAATACGTGCCAAAGTAGTTGGGAAAGGGCATGTTCACCACTGTGTTACATGGCCTTTCCTTTTAAAGGCCTACTGAAATGAATTTTTTTTATTTAAACGGGAATGGCAGATCCATTCTATGTGTCATACTTGATCATTTCGCGATATTGCCATATTTTTGCTGAAAGGATTTAGTAGAGAAAATCGACGATAAAGTTCGCAACTTTTGCTCGCCGATAAAAAAAAAACCTTGCCCCTACCGGAAGTAGCGTGACGTCACAGGCGGTAGTGCTGCTCACAATTCCCCGTTGTTTACAATGGAGCAAGAGATATTCGGAGCGAGAAAGCGACGATTACCCCATTAATTTGAGCGAGGATGAAAGATTCGTGGATGAGGAACGTTAGAGTGACGGACTAGAATGCAGTTCAAGAGATATCTTTTTTCGCTCTGACCGTAACTTAGGTACAAGCTGGCTCATTGGAATCCACACTCTGTCCTTTTTCTATTGTGGATCACGGATTTGTATTTTAAACCACCTCGGATACTATATCCTCTTGAAAATGAGAGTCGAGAAGGCGAAATGGACATTCACAGTGACTTTTATCTCCACGACAATACATCGACGAAGCTCTTTAGCATGAGCTAACGTGATAGCATCTGTCTCAAATGCAGATAGAAACAAAATAAATAAATCCCTGACTGGAAGGATAGACAGAAGATCAACAATACTACTATCAGGAGACACCGAACCAAACACTGGACATGTAAATACACGGTTAATGTGTATTCGACGCCTGTCGAAGCCTAGCAATGCTGTTGCTAACGACGCTAACTTAACAACGGGACCTCGTCAGAGCTATGATAAAAACATTAGCGCTCCACATACGCCAGCCAGCCCTTCTCTGCTCATCAACACCCGTGCTCACCTGCGTTCCAGCGATCGACGATGCGGTCGGCGGCCCGGAGACGTAGGAAGTCAAGGTGAGGTCGCCGCTAGCGCGTCTGCTATCCAACAAAGTCCTCCTGTTTGTGTTGCTGTAGTCCGCCGCTAATACACCGATCCCACCTACAACGTTCTTCTTTGCAGCCTCCATTGTTCATTAAACAAATTGCAAAAGATTCACCAACACAGATGTCCAGAATACTGTGGAATTTTGTCGAAGAAAACACAGCTCTGTGTATTGTGTCCAATAGGGTCCAAACACTTCCGTGGACCTCGCGACGTCACGCGCATACGTCATCCTCCAAAGGCGTTTTGAACCGGAAGTTCCCCGGGAAATTTAAAATGTCACTTTATAAGTTAACCCGGCCGTATTGGCATGTGTTGCAATGTTAAGATTTCATCATTGATGTATAAACTATCAGACTGCGTGGTCGCTAGTAGTGGCTTTCAGTAGGCCTTTAACAACACTCAGTAAACGTTTGGGAACTGAGGAGACACATTTTTGAAGCTTCTCAGGTGGAATTCTTTCCCATTCTTGCTTGATGTACAGCTTAAGTTGTTCAACAGTCCGGGGGTCTCCGTTGTGGTATTTTAGGCTTCATAATGCGCCACACAGTTTCAATGGGAGACAGATCTGGGGCCGTACTTATCAAGCTTCTTAGAGTGCCATTTTACACTTAAGTCCTGAGAATTTGCGAAATTTAGTCCTACTCTCAAACTTAAGAATAAAAGCTTTTTATCAACGTTCTAAAGTCTAAGAATCACTCCTACTCTCCACGATATTTAAGAGACCTTCAGAGGTGTCTTTTAAGTGGTTAAGAGTTGCCAGCAGGGGATGGCACTGAGGCGAGAGAGACGTGCGCGAACGTTCAGGGAACGGAACAATGTTTTGGTTTTTTTTTGATGACGAGCAGCTGATCAAGCGGTATCGTTTAGACAGAGCGGATATTATTTTTGTCACAGATTTAATACTTTTCGATTCCTTGTTGATTTCTGCATGTGGCTGCAGTGGGCTAGTATATATAGAGCCACCCACACCAGTTTCAAATTAGTTGCCTAATTAATGAATTGGAAAGAAAATGTTATGACAGTAGCGTATGTGTGTGGCCGTGAGGTGAGTGACGTCAGTGAGTGTGTGGGCGATAGAAGAGAGGGAGCGGTAGCGTGAGTGCCGGCGGGGACTAGTTTGTTTTGTATTATTTTGTAGTTTATTGTCAAAATATACACTCCCATTGTCCACTTAAATATTTCCAAGATATTTCTTTATTCTTAGACAACGGATTCCCTTCCGTGATTGGTCATTTCTATGGACACAGAAATTACGTCACCTAAAATTCCGTTTACGGCACATAGTAATGTCGTAATTCAGCTCTGAGTGTGACACTTAAGATTCAGTCCTACACTTCGCTGAAAGTGTGAGTAAGACGCTTGATAACTAACTTTTAAGTGCAGCTTTCAGCAAAGAATTTATTTACTCTTAAGTCAACTCTTAGCAGACTTCTTAGGAGTAATTCTAAGAAGCTTGATAAGTACGGCCCCTGGACTACTGGCAGGCCAGTCTAGTACCCGCACTCTTTTACTATGAAGCCACGTTGATGTAACACGTGGCTTGGCATTGTCTTGCTGAAATAAGCAGGGGCGTCCTTGGTAACGTTGCTTGGATGGCAACATATGTTGCTCCAAAACCTGTATGTACCTTTCAGCATTAATGGCGCCTTCACAGATGTGTAAGTTACCCATGTCTTGGCCACTAATACACCCCCATACCACCACAGATGCTGGCTTTTCAACTTTGCGCCTATAACAATCCGGATGGTTCTTTTCCTCTTTGGTCCGGAGGACACGACGTCCACAGTTTCCAAAAACAATTTGAAATGGGGACTCGTCAGACCACAGAACACTTTTCCACTTTGTATCAGTCCATCTTAGATGAGCTCAGGCCCACCGAAGCCGACGGCGTTTCTGGGTGTTGTTGATAAACGGTTTTCGCCTTGCATAGGAGAGTTTTAACTTGCACTTACAGATGTAGCGACCAACTAGTTACTGACAGTGGTTTTCTGAAGTGTTCCTGAGCCCATGTGGTGATATCCTTTACACACTGATGTGGCTTGTTGATGCAGTACAGCCTGGGGGATGGAAGGTCACGGGCTTAGCTGCTTACGTGCAGTGATTTCTCCAGATTCTCTGAACCCTTTGATGATATTACGGAGCGCAGATGGTGAAATCCCTAAATTCCTTGCAATAGCTGCTTGAGAAAGCTTTTTCTTAAACTGTTCAACAATTTGCTCAGGCATTTGTTGACAAAGTGGTGACCCTCGCCCCATCCTTGTTTGTGAATGACTGAGCATTTCATGGAAGCTACTTTTATACCCAATCATGGCACCCACCTGTTCCCAATTGGCCTGTTCACCTGTGGGATGTTCCAAATAAGTGTTTGATGAGCATTCCTCAACTTTATCAGTATTTATTGCCACCTTTCTCAACTTCTTTGTCACGTGTTGCTGCCATCAAATTCTAAAGTTAATGATTATTTGCAAAAAAATTGTTTCTATCCAATAAAAACAATAAGCAACCCTGTACAATATACAAAAAACTGTACAATATACAGAACAAAACAATATACAGAAGTTTATAAAATATATGTTCTAGTCTTACAAAAGGATTGTGAATGATTGGCAAAAAAAGAAGTGCAATTCCCCTTTAAGAGTCTCATTTTTTCCTCTTAAAAGATCTTTACCTCCCCGTCGTACCGAGGAAAGTTTCTCCAAGGTCGAGTCGTCTGAGTGCAGGTAAATCTGAAGAACCTGTTTTTATTGGTGTTTTTTAAGTCCGTTTGATGTCCGTTTATCGTCTTGTGTTTGCTCCAAAGGGCACCTGAAACGCAACAAGTGTAAAATAGACGTCGAGACGCCGGACTCCATTTTGGTCAACACCAACCTGCGGGCAATTATCAACAAGCACACCTTCTCCGTCCTGCCGCCAGACTGCCAGCAGAAACTCCTGCGACTTCTGCCTCAAGTCGACCAGCAGGTGGCGCTTCCCGTACCCATGCACGTTTTCGACGTGCTGATTTTTGTGTCTCCTTTGGCAGGCCTGCATGGACGGCCTCCTCAAGGTGACCACCTCTGCCTTAAACAACGAGTTCTTCACATCAGCAGCACAGTCGTGGAAAGAACGGCTGGCTGAGGGTCAGTACAGAGTCTCATGGCGACCGCAGAAGTGATGTACCGTGTAACCCAGGGGGGCCCACCCTTTTTCTGGAGGCGAGCTACTTTTCAGTAGATCAAGTGGAGGGGATCTACCTCATTCAGATATATCATTTATAATAATAATAATAATAGATTGTATTTGTAAAAAGTAAACAACCTCAAAGTGCTACAGTGTATTAAAAAAAATTAAAATAATTTAAAAGATAATAAAAAAATAAAAACTACAACAGCCAAATAGCTAAAACTAGTATGCATGTATCTATTTTTTAAAAAGAAAGGTTTTTAAACCTTTTTTAAAAGCATCCACAGTCTGTGGTGCCCTCAGGTGGTCAGGGAGAGCGTTCCACAGACTGGGAGCGGCGGAGCAGAATATGTATTGTTATATGTATTATTTGTATTTATTTATGAAAAGAGAGGTTAACAAGTTAAAGGTGTTTAATGATAATACAAGCATGTTTAACATTCCTTTCTGTCATGGAGACAAGAATATAAGTTGGTATGATTGTGATTAGGGATGTCCGATAATGGCTTTTTGCCGATATCCGATATTCCGATATTGTCCAACTCTTTAATTACCGATACCGATATCAACCGATACCGATATCAACCGATATATACAGTCGTGGAATTAACACATTATTATGTCTAATTTGGACAACCAGGTATGGTGAAGATAAGGTACTTTTAAAAAAAATTAAAAAAAATAAAATAAGATAAATAAATTAAAAACATTTTCTTGAATGAAAAAGAAAGTAAAACAATATAAAAACAGTTACATAGAAACTAGTAATTAATGAAAATGAGTAACATTAACTGTTAAAGGTTAGTACTATTAGTGGAGCAGCAGCACGCACAATCATGTGTGCTTACGGACTGTATCCCTTGCAGACTGTATTGATATATAATGTAGGAACCAGAATATTAATAACAGAAAGAAACAACCCTTTTGTGTGAATGAGGAGGGAGGTTTTTTGGGTTGGTGCATTAATTGTAAGTGTATCTTGTGTTTTTTATGTTGATTTAATTTAAAAAAAAACAAAAACAAAAAAAACGATACCGATAATAAAAAAAACGATACCGATAATTTCCGATATTACATTTTAACGCATTTATCGGCCGATAATATCGGCAGGCCAATATTATCGGACATCCCTAATTGTGATGACTTGCATTGATAGGAATCAGACAGTAGTGATGATAACCTCCACATTTTCCAATGGAGGAGAAAAAAAGTCCTCCTTTCTGTCCAATACCACATGAAAGTGCTTGCTTTATGCCATCTTATTTGTCCAGCTTCCATACTCCTTTTTATACACTTTACAAGAAATACATTGGCGGCAAAGTCCGTAGCTCGCCAGCTTTCTGAGACTCTTATTTTGTCAGCGCAGGCAGGATGAAGCAGCGCTTTTATAGTGAAGACAGGACCTGTGTAGTCGGTCTTTAGAGTTTTGACGGCAGGTACGGCGCGAGAGCGTCGAAATAAAAAGTGTTTCTCGCCTTCCTGTCGGTCGTTTTTTTCGGGTGCCGTGAATGTCAATCAAGTGACATAAGTGACGTCTTGGTGAAGATCGATGATGGCTACACTGCAAAAAGTCAGTGTTCAAAAACAAGAAAAAAATACAAAAATGAAGGGTGTTTTATTTGAACTAAGCAAAATTATCTGCCGATAGAACAAGAAAATTCGGCTTGTCAAGACTTTCCAAAACAAGTACAATTAGCTAACCTCAATGAACCCCAAAATACCTTAAAATAAGTATATTCTAACTAATAACATTTGTACTACTATATGAGTACGTGTTTTCTATTGTTTCATTGAAAATAAAACAGTTGTTTTAATCGTGAGACACAATCGTGTCAAAGTCATGATTTTTTTTTCATGCTAGAAATAAGAAATTATTACTTTAAAAAAGTAGTTTTATACTTGTGAGTGTTGATGGCACAGGTTTGCAACAGTTGATATTCTAGTTTCAAGCATGTTTTACTCAATATAGCTCATCAAATCTCAGCAACAAGCTGTAATATCTTACTGAGATCATTTAGGACCAAAACCCTTAAAACAAGTAAAACACTCTAACATAAAATCTGCTTAGTGAGAAGAATTATCTTATCAGACAGAAAATAAGCAAATATCACCCTTATTTGAGATATTTCATCTCACTTAGATTTCAGTTTTTGCAGTGTAATTTTTAGGTCTATTGCTCTAATTACGGCTTTGCACACTCTTGGCATTCTCTCGATGAGCTTCAAGCACACCTGTGAAGTGAAAACTATTTCAGGTGGCTACCTCTCGAAGCTCATGGAGAGAATGCCAAGAGTGTGCAAAACTAGAATATAACACATGTTTTCAGTTATTTCACCTTTTTTTTTGTTAATTACATAACTCCACGTGTTCATTCCTAGTTTTGATGTGACAATCTACAGTGTAAATAGTCATGAAAATAAAGAAAAAGCATTGAATGAGAAGGTGTGTCCAAATTTTTGGCCTGTACTGTAGGTCAGTGTTTTTTAACCACTAGTGTGCCGTGAGATACAGTCTGGTGTGCCGTGGGAGATTATGTCATTTCACCTATTTGGGTTAAAAATATTTTTTGCAAACCGGTAATTATAATCCGCAAATAATGTGCCGTTGTTGAGTGTCTGTGCTGTCTGGAGGTCGGCAGAGTAACCGTGTAATACTCGTCCATATCAGTAGGTGGCAGCAGGTAGCTAATTGCTTTGTAGATGGTTTGTCGTGATCACGATATGCGGATGGCAGGGTGCAGGTAAAACGGTATCGAACGCTTAAACCAAAAATAAACAAAAAGGCGAGGGCCGTTAAGAAAAGGCATTGAAGCTTCGGGATGGCTATGCAAAACGAAACTAAAACTGAACTGGCTGCAAAGTAAACAGAAACAGAATGCTGGACGACAGCAAAGACTTAACAGCAGTGTGGAGCAGACGGCGTCCACAAAGTACTGACACGACAATCAACAATGTCCCCACAAAGAAGGATGGCGTCCGCACAACTTAAATAGTCTTGATTGCGAAAACAAAACAAAGGAAGACATGAAACTGCTACCAGGAAAATCCCAACAAAACAGGAAAAGGAGCACGAGACAAGAACTAAAACACTGCACACAGGAAAACGTCAAAAAAACTCTAAATAAGTCACGTCGTGAAGTGACAGGTGGTGACAGTACACCTACTTTGAGACAAGAGTTATACTGATGCGTGGTTGGTTATGCTTTAAATTCATATCCAACAATTGCGAGAATGACTTTTTATCCTCAATATCCGCTGCCGAGTTTAATTTTTTTATGTTTTCTGCTGTAGGTAATGCCTGTTTTTCGCATTTCTTTTTACAAAATGGTGTTGTGGTATCACCGGTCTTGGTGGGGGCGAGCACCTTGCATCATTTTCAGACCACATTAGTCTGACTACGGTCCTTTAGGAAAAAAATCCCCAAAAACTGCCATACTGTCCAAACTTTTGGCCTGTACTGTATAAAAAAAACAGCATGAAGAATTTTTTTAGTGGATGCTGTTTTTTTACTTGGACTTTTCTGCCTCCAGGTGAATTCACTCCGGAGCTGCAACTGCGAATGCGGCAGGAAATTGAGAAGGAAAAGAAGGTCGAGCAGTGGAAGGAGGCCTTCTTCGAGAGCTACTTTGGTGAAAAGTAGGTGGACAATCTGGGAGGTCAATCAATCAATCAATCAATCAATGTTTGTTTATACAGCCCTAAATCACAAGTGTCTCAAAGGGCTACACAAGCCACAACCACATCCTTGGTTCAGAGCCCACATAAGGGCAAGGAAAAACTCAAAACCCATTGGGATGTCAATGTGAATGACTATGAGAAACCTAATAGACATAATAGTGTGAGAGTCCAGTCCATAGTGGATCTAACATAATAGTGAGAGTCCAGTCCATAGTGGATCTAACATAATAGTGAGAGTCCAGTCCATAGTGGATCTAACATAATAGTGTGAGAGTCCAGTCCATAGTGGATCTAACATAATAGTGAGAGTCCAGTCCATAGTGGATCTAACATAATAGTGAGAGTCCAGTCCATAGTGGATCTAACATAATAGTGAGAGTCCAGTCCATAGTGGATCTAACATAATAGTGTGAGAGTCCAGTCCATAGTGGATCTAACATAATAGTGAGAGTCCTGCCCATTGTGGATCTAACATAATATTGTGAGAGTCCAGTCCATAGTGGATCTAACATAATAGTGTGAGAGTCCAGTCCATAGTGGATCTAACATAATAGTGTGAGAGTCCAGTCCATAGTGGATCTAACATAATAGTGTGAGAGTCCAGTCCATAGTGGATCTAACATAATAGTGAGAGTCCAGTCCATAGTGGATCTAACATAATAGTGAGAGTCCAGTCCATAGTGGATCTAACATAATAGTGAGAGTCCAGTCCATAGTGGATCTAACATAATAGTGTGAGAGTCCAGTCCATAGTGGATCTAACATAATATTGTGAGAGTCCAGTCCATAGTGGATCTAACATAATAGTGAGAGTCCAGTCCATTGTGGATCTAACATAATAGTGTGAGAGTCCAGTCCATAGTGGATCTAACATAATAGTGAGAGTCCAGTCCATAGTGGATCTAACATAATAGTGAAAGTCCAGTCCGTAGTGGATCTAACATAATAGTGAGAGTCCAGTCCATAGTGGATCTAACATAATATTGTGAGAGTCCAGTCCATAGTGGATCTAACATAATAGTGTGTGAGTCCAGTCCATAGTGGATTTAACATAATAGTGTGAGTCCAGTCCATTGTGGATCTAACATAATAGTGAGAGTCCAGTCCATAGTGGATCTAACATAATAGTGAGAGTCCAGTCCATAGTGGATCTAACATAATAGTGTGAGAGTCCAGTCCATAGTGGATCTAACATAATAGTGAGAGTCCAGTCCATAGTGGATCTAACATAATAGTGAGAGTCCAGTCCATAGTGGATCTAACATAATATTGTGAGAGTCCAGTCCATAGTGGATCTAACATAATAGTGAGAGAGTCCAGTCCATAGTGGATCTAACATAATAGTGTGAGAGTCCAGTCCATAGTGGATCTAACATAATATTGTGAGAGTCCAGTCCATAGTGGATCTAACATAATAGTGTGTGAGTCCAGTCCATAGTGGATTTAACATAATAGTGTGAGTCCAGTCCATTGTGGATCTAACATAATAGTGAGGTCCAGTCCATAGTGGATCTAACATAATAGTGAGAGTCCAGTCCATAGTGGGGCCAGCAGGAGACCATCTCGAGCGGAGACGGGTCAGCAGCGCAGAGATGTCCCCGACCGATGCACAGGCAAACGGTCCACCCCGGGTCCCGACTCTGGACAGCCAGCACTTCATCCATGGCCACCGGACCTGTGCCCCTCCCCCCACCCCCCTCCACAAGGGGGGCAGAGGAGAAAAGAAAAGAAACGGCAGATCAACTGGTCTATAAAGGGGGGTCTATTTAAAGGCTAGAGTATACAAATTAGTTTTAAGATGGGACTTAAATGCTTCTACTGAGGTAGCATCTCTAACTGTTACCGGGAGGGCATTCCAGAGTACTGGAGCCCCAATAGAAAACGCTCTATAGCCCGCAGACTTTTTTGGGGCTCTGGGAATCACTAATAAGCCGGAGTTCTTTGAACGCAGATAGGATGGAGCTAGACCGTGTAGTATTTTATAGGTAAGTAGTAAAACTTTAAAGTCACATCTTAAGTGCACAGGAAGCCAGTGCAAGTGAGCCAGTATAGGCGTAATATGATCAAACTTTATTGTTCTTGTCAAAAGTCTTGGAGGTATGCTTCAAATGTTCTAAAAAATGACAGCTTCTTTCTGTGCAGCTCCGGACTAAGCTTTGAGGAATCCAAAGAGCTGACCAAAGTGGATCTGAAACGGGAGAAAAAGCTTCATCAGTCGGTAACGGCCGTTAAAGCGTCGGAGGAAACCAAAGGCGCCAAGAACCGCCAGTGCACCGACGGCGTGGCGGCAAAATCAACGCCGTCGCAGACGCAGCCTCCGAAACCATCTCAATCCATCCCGGAACCCATGAAGACCAGGCGCTCTCAGTACGCCGAGGATCGTAAGATGCACGCAGCTCTTCAGCCTGTTCCGACCCCTGCACCGCCACCACCGGAGCCCGTGGAGCAGACCGAAGACCACCCGGCAGTGACACAGACCGAGCAGAGCGAGGAAGAGGATAAACCAGAACTCCCCCAGGCTCTTGTCGAGCCGAGCCCGCCGCCAAACATCCAGCCGAGCCCTACGCCAAAATTCGAGCCAAAGGTTGAGCAGAGCCTGCCGCTAAAAGTCGAGCCGGAGGTAACGGAGGATCAGCCAGTGTCCGCGGTTAAGCCCCTGGGGGAGATCAAGTCGGAACCTGATGGGACCCCCGAGGAGCAGAAAAGGAAGTCTCCCGGCGTGAGGGAGGATGAGGTGACACCGGAGAAAAGACCGCGCTTGTCCTCAGCTTCCTCCGCGTCGTCTTCCGTTTCGTCAGTGTCTCCCACGGCGTCGTCCGCACCAAGCCCTGCCACGCCCACGTCAACTGGCAAACCCAGAGTTCCACCACTCAAGGTAGGGAGATTATCCAGATGTGGTTGATTGGTTCACGTTCAGTTCAAAGCCTTAAAGGTTGCAAATAATGCTGTTTTTCAGCAACAGTAAGTACGTCTGTACCCTGTAAAGCAGACCTGGGCAAATTAAGGCCCGTTAAGCTTTTCAATCTGGCCCGCCGGACATTCCCAAATAATTTTTTTAGATCTTTAAGATGGAAAGTGTAGCTGCCATTATGATGTGATTTGATTTTTTGATTTTTATTAAGGATCCCCATTGGCTGGTTGCCACAACAACCCACTAGTCTTCTTGGGGTCCACAAACTCAATACAATTACAAGTAAAAGCATATAATTATAACTACACAATACAGAAACCAATAAAAGCATCAACAAGCAGTTTCAGGTATTCCAGATTGGTCTCCACACATCACGAAATTTATGTACACTACCGTTCAAAAGTTTGGGGTCACCCAAACAATTTTGTGGAATAGCCTTCATTTCTAAGAACAAGAATAGACTGTCGAGTTTCAGATGAAAGTTCTCTTTTTCTGGCCATTTTGAGCGTTCAATTGACCCCACAAATGTGATGCTCCAGAAACTCAATCTGCTGAAAGGAAGGTCCGTTTTGTAGCTTCTGTAACGAGCTAAACTGTTTTCAGATGTGTGAACATGATTGCACAAGGGTTTTCTAATCATCAATTAGCCTTCTGAGCCAATGAGCAAACACATTGTACCATTAGAACACTGGAGTGATAGTTGCTGGAAATGGGCCTCTATACACCTATGTAGATATTGCACCAAAAACCATACATTTGCAGCTAGAATAGTCATTTACCACATTAGCAATGTATAGAGTGTATTTCTTTAAAGTTAAGACTAGTTTAAAGTTATCTTCATTGAAAAGTACAGTGCTTTTCCTTAAAAAATAAGGACCCCAAACTTTTGAACGGTAGTGTAAGTTACCAGATATCTCATATCTCATTTTTTCAATGTGGAGGAGTACCACTAGCTCCCTCAACCAGGCTTCAAACTTAGGTGGTGAGTCAGATTTCCACACTCTCCAGAATGCATGTCTTTGCTATGAGCATACCATAGGCCACCACTGTGCTAACATTCCAACCCATCTTGTCTAAAGTGTTAGAAATGCCAAGCAAAAAGCAGTTCCAGGGTCAGGATCCAGATTTCCTTATTTTTGACTGTAAAATCTTGTTTTTAACGGTGTATTACTGACGGTACATTTGTTTTGACGGTAGAAAAACTGGCAGCTAAGTTGCCAGAATAAGAAAATAACTTGTACTGTTTTTCCATTACCAATATAATGTTTACAAACCAATGTCAATTTAACACAAAAATTGTGGTTACTAAGCTGCCCTCCTCCCCCCAAAAAAAACAGTGGTACTGTTTTTCCATTTACCGTAAAATGTTGTAAATGTAAAGTTTTTACTGTAAAATTGACAGTCTACTTACAAAAAAATATATAACTAGATGAGGCAATTCCTGAAGTAATTGTGTGTGAATGCTCCAATGCCGAAGTTGAACTGAAATCCTGGAATTTTTTTTAGAATTGTTGAAGCAGAGCACACAATTCCCAAACACGCTGAATATTTTGATGTTGGAACCTTTTAAATCAGATGTAAAATGTGGGAGTTGTGGAAGAATGTCCCGTTTCCCAAAAAATTGGGAATTTCGGGAAAAAGCGGGAATTTTTTTGAAAATGGTAAAAAACTTGAATGGTCTGAATGAGTTGAAATTAGAGATGTCCGATAATATCAGACTGCCGATATTATTGGCCGATAAATGCTTTAAAATGTGATATCGGAAGTTATCGGTATCGGTTTCAAAATTATCGGTATCGGTTTCAAAAAGTACAATTTATGACTTTTTAAAAACGCCGCTGTGTACACGGACCTAGGGAGAAGTACAGAGCGCCAATAAACCTTAAAGGCACTGCCTTTGCGTGCCGGCCCAGTCACATAATATCTACGGCTTTTCACACACACCAGTGAATGCCACGCATACTTGGTCAACAGCCATACAGGTCACACTGAGGGTGTGCGTATAAACAACTTTAACACTTTTACAAATAGGGATGTCCGATAATGGCTTTTTGCCGATATCCGATATTCCGATATTGTCCAACTCTTTAATTACCGATACCGATATCAACTGATACCGATATCAACCGATATATGCGGTCGTGGAATTAACACATTATTATGCCTAATTTGGACAACCAGGTATGGTGAAGATAAGGTACTTTTTAAAAAAATTAGTAAAATAAGATAAATAAATTAAAAACATTTTCTTGAATAAATTAGAAAGTACAACAATATAAAAACAGTTACATAGAAACTAGTAATGAATGAAAATTAGTAAAATTAACTGTTAAAGGTTAGTACTATTAGTGGAGCAGCAGCACGCACAATCATGTGTGCTTACGGACTGTATCCCTTGCAGACTGTATTGATATATATTGATATATAATGTAGGAAGCAGAATATTAATAACAGAAAGAAACAACCCTTTTGTGTGAATGAGTGTAAATGGGGGAGGGAGGTTTTTTGGGTTGGTGCACTAATTGTAAGTGTATCTTGTGTTTTTTATGTTGATTTAATTAAAAAAAAACCAACAAAACAAAAAAAACGATACCGATAATAAAAAAAACGATACCGATAATTTCCGATATTACATTTTAACGCATATATCGGCCGATAATATCGGCAGGCCGATATTATCGGACATCTCTACTTACAAATATGCGCCACACTGTGAACCCACACCAAACAAGAATGACAAACACAATTCGGGAGAACATCCGCACCGTAACACAACAGAACAAATACCCAGAACCCCTTGCAGCACTAACTCTTCCGGGACGCTACAATATACACCCCCCCCTCCCCCCCAACCCCGCCCACCTCAACCTCCTCATGCTCTCTCAGGGAGAGCAAGTCCCAAATTCCAAGCTGCTGTTTTGAGGCATGTTAAAAAAAAAAAAATGCACTTTGTGACTTCAATAATAAATATGGCAGTGCCATGTTGGCATTTTTTTCCATAACTTGAGTTGATTTATTTTTGGAAAACCTTGTTACATTGTTTAATGCATCCAGCGGGGCATCACAACAAAATTAGGCATAATAATGTGTTAATTCCACGACTGTATATATCGGTATCGGTTGATATCGGAATCGGTAATTAAGAGTTGGACAATATCGGGATATCGGCAAAAAAGCCATTATCGGACATCTCTAGTCTGAATGAGTTGAAATGGTTGGTGTTGGAATTTTTCAAATCGGTGGAGAGAAGTTCAATTAGTAACATGTTCAATTTAAAAAATGGTATTATGGAATTTCGGGAAAACCGGGAATTTTTCCAGTTCAAAAAACAACTTTGTTTTTTGTCCTGATTAAGAGGAATGTTTTGACGGTGGAACGGTTGAAAAATGTGGGAGGAGTAGTCGCCAGAAAAAAGGGTGGAAATAGGGCTTTGGAAAACCGGGAATTCTGAGAATTCCTGGATTGTTTTTGAACTTGGAAAAATGATAGTTTGAATTTCCAGAAGGGTGGAACGTGTTGAAGGTGGAATGGTTTGAATCGGTTGAAAAACGTGGAAATGGTGGAAGTTTGAAAAAAATGGCCAATTCATTTTGAATGGAGAAAATACAAAAAAAAAGGAACTATGGAAAATCTGGGTGTTTTTTTTTAGAATTGTTGAAAAAAAAAGGGTGGAAATAGGGCTTTGGAAAACCAGAAATTCTGGGAATTCCTGGACTGTTTTTGAACTTGGAAAAATGATAGTTTGAATTTCCAGAACGGTGGAATATGTTGAAGGTGGAATGGTTTGAATCGGTTGAAAAACGTGGAAATGTTGGAAGTTTGAAAAAAATGGCCAATTCATTTTGAATGGGGAAAATACAAAAAAAAAGGAACTATGGAAAATCTTTTTTTTTTTTTTTTAGAATTGTTGAAAAAAAGGGCGGAAATAGGGCTTTGGAAAACCAGAAATTCGGGGAATTCCTGGACTGTTTTTAAACTTGGAAAAATGATAGTTTGAATTTTTAGAAGGGTGGAACGTGTTGAAGGTGGAATGGTTTGAATCGGTTGAAAAAACGTGGAAATGGTGGAAGTTTGAAAAAAATGGCCAATTCATTTTGAATGGGGAAAATACAAAAAAAAAGGAACTATGGAAAATCTGGGTGTTTTTTTTTAGAATTGTTGAAAAAACGGGTGGAAATAGGGCTTTGGAAAACCAGAAATTCTGGGAATTCCTGGACTGTTTATGAACTTGGAAAAATGATAGTTTGAATTTTTAGAAGGGTGGAACGTGTTGAAGGTGGAATGGTTTGAATCGGTTGAAAAACGTGGAAATGGTGGACGTTTGAAAAAATGGCCAATTAATTTTGAATGGGGAAAATACAAAAAAAAAAGGAACTGTGGAAAATCTGTTTTTTTTTTTTAGAATTGTTGAAAAAAAGGGTGGAAATAGGGCTTTGGAAAACCAGAAATTCTGGGAATTCCTGGACTGTTTTTGAACTTGGAAAAATGATAGTTTGAATTTTTAGAAGGGTGGAACGTGTTGAAGGTGGAATGGTTTGAATCGGTTGAAAAACGTGGAAATGTTGGAAGTTTGAAAAAATGGCCAATTCATTTTGAATGGGGAAAATACAAAAAAAAAGGAACTATGGAAAATCTTTTTTTTTTTTTTAGAATTGTTGAAAAAAAGGGTGGAAATAGGGCTTTGGAAAACCAGAAATTCTGGGAATTCCTGGACTGTTTTGGAACTTGGAAAAATGATAGTTTGAATTTTTAGAAGGGTGGAACGTGTTGAAGGTGGAATGGTTTGAATCGGTTGAAAAACGTGGAAATGGTGGAAGTTTGAAAAAATGGCCAATTCATTTTGAATGGGGAAAATACCAAAAAAAAAGGAACTATGGAAAATCTTTTTTTTTTTTTTTTAGAATTGTTGAAAAAAAGGGTGGAAATAGGGCTTTGGAAAACCAGAAATTCTGGGAATTCCTGGACTGTTTTTGAACTTGGAAAAATGATAGTTTGAATTTTTAGAAGGGTGGAACGTGTTGAAGGTGGAATGATTTGAATCGGTTGAAAAACGTGGAAATGGTGGAAGTTTGAAAAAATGGCCAATTCATTTTGAATGGGGAAAATACAAAAAAAAAGGAACTATGGAAAATCTGGGTGGTTTTTTTTAGAATTGTTGAAAAAAAAAGGGTGGAAATAGGGCTTTGGAAAACCAGAAATTCTGGGAATTCCTGGACTGTTTTTGAACTTGGAAAAATTATAGTTTGAATTTTCAGAAGGGTGGAACGTGTTGAAGGTGGAATGGTTTGAATCGGTTGAAAAACGTGGAAATGGTGGAAGTTTGAAAAAAAATGGCCAATTCATTTTGAATGGGAAAAATGCCCCTGAAAACCTGGAATTCTGGGAATTTTTTGAATTTGTCAAGGGAAAGCCTGCGATTCCCGAATAGGCTGAACAGTTTGAAGTTGGAATGTTTTGAATCGGGTGAAATTGTGGAGCCAAAATCTGGAGAATAATAATAATTAAGGCTGCAGCTAAGATTATTTTTCTATCGATTAATCTATAGATTATTTTTTCGATTAATCGGTTAATCTATAGATTATTTTTTCGATTAATCTATAGATTATTTTTCCTTTTACCGATTATTTTTTATTTTATTTTATTTAAAATGAAGATGAAAAAATAAAAGTAGGACAGTTTTTTCAAAAGGCATGGCTTTTATTTACAAAAAAAAAAAGTATGGCCACTCAGTCAACATTGACAACAACATGACAAAATATTCTGTAACAATGTAAACATTTAAAACTTTTAACATTTAACAAAATTAAAAGTAGCTTATTTGCTTTTTAATGTGCAAATATAAAAGTAAACATCCAGTGCAAATCTTAATATTCTGAAATAGTATAAGCATTTCAAAAGTAAAAGTATTGCTTATTTTGTTTTAAAATGTGCAAAAATAAAGATAAACATCCAATACAAAAAAGTGCAAAACGAAATATTCTGTAACAACAGTGTAAACATTTCAACAAAAGTGAAAGTATTGCTTATTTGCTAAAATGTGCAAAAATAAAGATAAACATCCAATACAAAAAAGTGCCAATCTAAATATTCTGGAGCACTGTAAACATTAAGTATTGCTTTTAAAATGTGCAAAATAAACATCCAGTCCAACACAGTACACAATAACCAATTCTACTCATTCCAGTGAGTGACTAACAGTTGTAATGAAGAAAGGTTAGCATGTCTACTTGCTTTGCTTCTTTTCTTGTTTACAATATTACCAGCAGCTGAAAATAGGCGCTCAGAAGGGGTCGATGTGGCTGGAACTGAGAGGTAATTAGCCTTCACCTCAAACCAGGATTGCGAGCGAGCTGAGCTGCAGTTTAAGTTTCTAGTAGGTCAACGGGCTCATAGTGATGTTACTAGTAGTTCACTGAGAGGTGTTTATTATCATTTGGGGAGAGTCCGCTGCCTGATGCTCACCTGCTAAACACCTATCTGCTCCACGCTGAAGCGCTGACTACATGCGCTCTGAATACGCACTGCTGATTGGCTGATGATGCTTCGTGTGTACCAATCAGATGGTTGTGTGGGTGGGACAATGCTGCGTGTGTACCAATCAGATGGTTGTATGGGTGGGACAATGCTGCGTGCTGAGACAAAGGCAGAGAAGCAAAGCAACTTGTTAAGACTTTAGCAGCTAAAGTTAGCTTTAGCTTAGAAACTCGTTCGGTACACCCCCGTACCGAACCGAAAGCCTCGTACCGAAACGGTTCAATACAAAACACATACCGTTACACCCCTAGCAGATACAAATGACACATTCATGTTTTTGTGTAATGATGACAACGTATGCTAACGCGGACGATTGACTAGTTGATGGTTGATGGGTTTCTTTTCAAATGTTCGTTCATAGCCGTTGTGCTGCTATGATAGGCCATTTCCGCTCGACACAGTGTGCATACAACAACATTATTAGGCTGTGTATTGAAATACTCCCACACTTTTGACGACTTTTGGCGTGCGTTTTTCCCCTCCCTCGCACAGTCTGCTTTGCGCTCCGCCATGACGGTAGTGTGACGTAATTATGCGACGCGTCGACGCACAAAAACGGCGTCGACGTATTTACATAACCGATGACGTCGACTACGTCGACGCGTCGTTTCAGCCTTAATAATAATAATAAATAGACAAATTTTGGTGTAGAAAACCATATGTGTGAATGTTTTGGAGCATTCACACAATTAATAATGAAATCCAGAGGCAAATTCATACATTATTCACTGATGGCAGCCATAACTGCAATATGGCCAAACCTTTTTCGATTACGCATGCACCTCCTGGTACCCTAGCACCTCCAAAACCCTCAAATCTAAACTCCAAACATCCCAGAACAAGCTAGTCAGATTACTTCTAGACCTCCACCCCAGATCCCACCTCACTCCTACCCACTTCTCTAAAGTGGGCTGGCTCAGGGTGGAGGACAGAGTAAAACAACTTGCACTGAGCCTAGTCTATAAAATCCGCTACACCTCCCTGATACCGAAGTACATGTCAAACTACTTCCTTAACGTAATTGACCGCCATAACCACAACACCAGGGGGAGCTCCACTAACCATGTTAAACCCAGATTCCGAACTAACAAAGGTCTTAACTCATTCTCTTTCTATGCCACATCAATGTGGAATGCGCTCCCAACAGGTGTAAAAGAAAGGGCATCTCTATCCTCCTTCAAAACCGCAATAAAAGTTCACCTCCAGGCAGCTACAACCCTAAACTAACACCCTCCCCGGATTGTTAATAATCAAATGTAAACAATCAAATGCAGATACCTTTTCTTATGCCTTCTGATCTCTCTCTCTCTCTCTCTCTCTCTCTCTCTCTCTCTCTCTCTCTCTCTCTCTCTCTCTCTCTCTCTCTCTCTCTCTCTCTCCCCCACTACACCAAAAAGTTCACCTCCAGGCAGCTACAACCCTAAACTAACACCCTCCCCGGATTGTTAATAATCAAATGTAAACAATCAAATGCAGATACCTTTTCTTATGCCTTCTGATCTCTCTCTCTCTCTCTCTCTCTCTCTCTCTCTCTCTCTCTCTCTCTCTCTCTCTCTCTCTCTCTCTCTCTCCCCCCCACTACTCCAAAAAGTTCACCTCCAGGCAGCTACAACCCTAAACTAACACCCTCCCCGGATTGTTAATAATCAAATGTAAACAATCAAATGCAGATACCTTTTCTTATGCCTTCTGATCTCTCTCTCTCTCTCTCTCTCTCTCTTTCTCTCTCTCGCTCTCTCTCTTTTTTCTCTCTCTCTCTCTCTCTCCCCCTCTCTCTCTCTCTCTCTCTCTCTCTCTCTCTCTCTCTCTCTCTCTCTCCACTACCTGCTGTCCATATCCTACACCAGGGGTCACCAACCTTTTTGAAACCAAGAGCTACTTCTTGGGTACTGATTAATGCGAAGGGCTACCAGTTTGATACACACTTAAATAAATTGCCAGAAATAGCCAATTTGCTCAATTTACCTTTAACTCTATGTTCTTATTAATAATTAATGATATTTACACTTAATTGAACGGTTTAAAAGAGGAGAAAACACGAAAAAAATGACAATTAAATTTTGAAACATAGTTTATCTTCAATTTCGACTCTTTAAAATTCAAAATTCAACCGAAAAAAAGAAGAGAAAAACTAGCTAATTCGAATCTTTTTGAAAAAATTAAAAAAATAATTTATGGAACATCATTAGTATTTTTTCCTGATTAAGATTAATTTTGGAATTTTGATGACATGTTTTAAATAGGTTAAAATCCAATCTGCACTTTGTTAGAATATATAACAAATTGGACCAAGCTATATTTCTAACAAAGACAAATCATTATTTCTTCTAGATTTTCCAGAACAAATTTTTTTTTTAAAGAAATTCAAAGACTTTGAAATAAGATTTAAATTTGATTCTACAGATTTTCTAGATTTGCCAGAATAACTTTTTTGAATTTTAATCATAATAAGTTTGAAGAAATATTTCACAAATATTCTTCGTCGAAAAAACAGAAGCTAAAATGAAGAATTAAATTAAAATGTATTTATTATTCTTTACAATAAAAAAAATAAATTTACTTGAACATTGATTTAAATTGTCAGGAAATAAGAGGAAGGAATTCAAAAGGTAAAAAGGTATATGTGTTTAAAAATTCGAAATCATTTTTAAGGTTGTATTTTTTCTCTAAAATTGTCTTTCTGAAAGTTATAAGAAGCAAAGTAAAAAAATAAATGACTTTATTTAAACAAGTGAAGACCAAGTCTTTAAAATATTTTCTTGGATTTTCAAATTCTATTTGAGTTTTGTCTCTCTTAGAATTAAAAATGTCGAGCAAAGCGAGACCAGCTTGCTAGTAAATAAATAACATTTAAAAAATAGAGGCAGCTCACTGGTAAGTGCTGCTATTTGAGCTATTTTTAGAACAGGCCAGCGGGCTACTCATCTGGTCCTTACGGGCTACCTGGTGCCCGCGGGCACCGCGTTGGTGACCCCTGTCCTACACTGTTCCAATATCCTTTTTTCTGTTTTCAATTGTTGATGTCTGATGATAACAACCAAACCTAACCCCCCCCCCCCCCCCCCTCCACACCCCGGATTGTAAATAATTCAATGTGATTATCTTGTGTGATGACTGTATTATGATGATAGTATATATCTGATAGTATATATCTGTATCATGAATCAATTTAAGTGGACCCCGACTTAAACAAGTTGAAAAACTTATTCGGGTGTTACCATTTAGTGGTCAATTGTACGGAATATGTACTTCACTGTGCAACCTACTAATAAAAGTCTCAATCAATCAATGGCCCTCAATGAAAACCACTTTGACATCCCTGCTTTATTGTCTCTCTGCAGATCCCCGTGTCAAGAATTCTTCCCGTCCCCGTGTCACCGAGGACGCCTCTCCCCTCCCCGGCTCGTACGGGAGCTCGCACTTTGGCCGACATCAAAGCCAAGGCCCAGCTGGCGCGGGCACAGCGAGCCGCGGCTGCCGCCGCCTCCAGAGAAGCCGCGCCTTTGCCGTCCCCGGGTCTCGGCCCGGCATCTCCGCCGTCCTCGGCCAGGTTATCAGCCGACACCAGCACAGCTCCTTCTTGCCAACAGGATCCTGTTGGTCCACTCGGTCCAAGTCCCTCCGAGCAGAACAGTAGTCTTGAGCCAGCAGTGTCTGTGCATTCCACCCGGACCGCCTCTTGTATCCCTGCGAACAATCCACTGGTCACGAGGCTTCTTCAAGGCAAAGAGGTTCCTTTGGAGCAGATCCTCCCGAAACCCCTCACCAAGATGGAGGTGAAGGCCAACGTTCAATCTAGTAAGTTGAAGACTGCTGGTGATCCTGACCACCAGCAGCACGCCACCTCAAGCTGGGCCTTCTCCGACTACCCCAGACCTCCCGACAGAGACACTCAGGAGCAGATTCTTCAGACTCTCATGGAGAAGAAAGTCCAGCAGAGACCGTCTCCTCAGTCGCTGCTGTACAAACCCCATCAAACCACTCACGGAGACCAGCACCAGGACCGACCCTGGATGTCTGTCGGCTCCCTGGGTCGTAAGAGGACACCAAGGCCCGCCATGTCGGGACACTACCTCCTCAACGTGTCCACGTATGGCCGCGGGTCGGAGAGCAAACGCCGTCACCAGTCCGTCCTCCCGAATGTGTGCGGCCTTAAAAGGGAAGATGGCGATGGCAAAGAGGAGACGGTGACTGTAAGCCAGAGCGAGGACGCAGGGAGCATCCCGCTTCGCTCCGACATCAAAACCGAGGACGGTGGTATCAGCACCGGCAGCAACGCCCTCTACTGCCAGTCAGGCCGCAAACAACTTGAACTCTGCAATAGCAATCGAGGGAAATCCGAGCCATACCTCCTCATTAATGACTCCGTTCACCAGCGCCATCAGGAAACCGCGGCGCCCCGTTACGGCGGGACCATCAGCATGTCCGTACCTCACGCTTGGAATCGCAGTTCTCAGGGGGTCGTCGCCGCCGCCGCCACGCCCTCCCCGTCGGACGCCGGCAGCGTCATGTCTTTCTCGGTGACGGTCACCACCATACCCGCCGGTAACTCCGTCGGCCAGAGCCAGATGTCGCCCGAGCCGGCCTTCATGAAGGGCCCCAACATGGAGGACAACATGCAGTCCACGTGCTACTGCCGGCTGAAGGCCATGATCATGTGCAAAGGATGCGGCGCCTTCTGCCACCACGACTGCATCGGGCCCTCGGAACTCTGCGTCTCCTGTCTGGTGGTACGATGACGCGTCCAGCGGGTCTTTCACAGGTAGTCGGTAGCGACACCACCACATCTACACTGGATGTGTAGTTTTCTCCTTAGAAATCCCTTTTTTAATCCCGTCAAGTCTGCCAGATGAAATCCGGCAGCGTTTGCACTCGCTAGCATTAGTGTGATATATTTTTAAAATATATATATTTGTGTAGTTTTTAACAAGGAGGGGAAAAAAATGAATGTGGCTATTTTTGTAGAACCTAAAGACTGTTGTGTTTTAGACTGACACTTTTTACTATCGGGCTTATTAGTAAGCTGCAACAAAAAAACAAAACAAAAAAAAAGACAATGGGGCGCTGATAATCATTGTTTGTAAAAAAAAAAAAAACTAAACTTATTTGGCATCTATGTGCGTACAGCAGGGAAGAAGTGCAACACTATTTTGTCAATACAATCACAACTTTACAAAAACTAATGTATAGTTTTTAAAAAAGATTTTTAAAGAAATTTAAGGTAAACTTTATACAACTAAAAGAATCAACATTCAATCATGTTAAGAAAAACGGCATGTGACAAATTAGGAGAAATATTCTGCACTTGAACGGGGGAATCATTTATATGTAAATATACATATATATATATATTTATATATATATACAGTATATAGTACAGGCCAAAAGTTTGGCCACACCTTCTCATTCACAACACAACTGATGATCACAACCCCATTGATAAAGCAAGAAATTCCACGAATCAACCCTGATAAGGCACACCTGTGAAGTGGAAACTACCTTTTGAAGCCCATGGAGAGAATACCAAGAGTGTGCAAAGCGGTAATCAGAGCGAAGGGTGGATATTTCGAAGAAACTGGAATATAAAACGTGTTTTCAGTTATTTCACCTTTTTATTGTTAAGTACGTAACTCCACATGTGTTCATTCATAGTTTTGATGTGACAATCTACAATGTAAATAGTCATGAAAATAAAGAACATGCATTGAATGAGAAGGTGTTTGTATATATATATATATATGTATGTATGTATATGTGTATATATGTATATATTTATGTGTATATATATATGTATGTATGTATATGTGTATATATTTATGTGTATATATGTATGTATGTATGTATATGTGTATATGTACATATTTATGTGTATATATATATGTATATATGTGTATATATATATATATGTATGTATGTGTATATATATATATATATATATATATATATATATATATATATATATACATATATATTAGGGCTGCAACTAACGATTAATGTGATAATCGATTAATCTGTCGATTATTGCTTCGATTGATCGATTAATAATCGGATAAAAGAGACAAACTACATTTCTATCCTTTCCAGTATTTTATTGAAAAAAACCAGCATACTGGCACCATAATTATTTTGATTATTGTTTCTCAGCTGTTTGTACATGTTGCAGTTTATAAATAAAGGTTTATTAAAAAATAAAATAATATTTTTTAAAAAAAATAAAAAATTGCCTCTGCGCATGCGCATAGCATTGATCCAACGAATCGATGACTAAATTAATCGGCAACTATTTTTATAATCGATTTTAATCGATTAGTTGTTGCAGCCCTAATATATATGTATGTATACATATATATGTATATATATATATATATATATACATATATATATATATATATATATATATATATATATATATATATATATATATATATATATATATATATATATATATATATATATATATAAACATATATATATATATACACATACATATATATACACACATACATATATATGTATGTATATATGTGTGTATGCATATATATGTATGTATGTATGTATATATATATATATACACTTTAAAAAATATATATTTTCGTGACCTGCGGTATGGTTTCCTACTGCTTTTTAGATATTGTTACACCTTCAAACTGATGCTCACATTCATGTCAAAAATAGATGTAAATATTTAAGGCGGATGGAAACAGTTGCAGAAATAATCGGAGACGATTTATCGCAAAATGTACGAGTCAAAACGCTAACGCTTTAGCATAAAATGCTAAGTCTGCGTGTAAGTACTTGAGCAGCGATGCTTTTTTTGTGCGAGCAAATGATTTTGAAGTGCAATACGAAAAACACTTCACTTTATATAAAAACATTTTTAATAAACTTTACATTTCCCGGAGGTGCAATAGCGATTCTTTCCAAATGCCAAAGTCACCTTAATGAAAATACAAATCAGATCTCATTTTAAATGTCTTACTAATTAATCAAAGTAATATATTTTCAATGATATATTTTAATATAGAACTTTTTAAAACAACAGGGTATATTTACTCCTATTATTATTAATATATTGGCCTTGTGTTTTTCCTGTGATTTTTTGTTTGGACCAGACAGGCCACTGTAGGGCTTTTATTGTCTTAAGCACTTTTGTGATGTTCTTGCATAAACATAAACACAGTCAAGCCTTGTTTTTTTGTTGGTAATCCCTCTCAAAAAGTCAGACCAAAACAAAAATGCATGAAAACCCCAAGCAGTTTTCCCCCAGAAGTAAATCATTTTGGGCCGGGCACAGCATAAAACTTTTGGTGGACAAAACGAGACAAAGACGGAGTGGAAGATTTGACATGTCAACAAACTGTTGCGTCACAGTCCGCACTATGGTGAGTTCAAGAACCGCCGAAATGAGTAGGACAAAACGATGTTGACCAAATACTCATATTGAACAGTGGGCTTTCTAACAATTGGAAGTTTCTACATGTAAACAAACTGTTGTGTCACAGTCCGCACTATGGTGCGTTCAAGAACCGCCGAAATTAGTTGGACAAAACGATGTTGACCCAATACTCATATTACACAGTGGGCTTTCTAACAATTGGAAGATTTGACATGTCAACAAACTGTTGTGTCACACTCCGCACTATGGTGAGTTCAAGAACCGCCAAAATGAGTAGGACAAAAGGATGTTGACCAAATACTCATATTACACAGTGGACTTTGTAACAATTGGAAGATTTGACATGTCAACAAACTGTTGCGTCACAGTCCACGCTATGGCGAGTTCAAGAACCGCCGAAATTAGTTGGACAAAATGATGTTCAGCAAATACTTATATTAAACAGTGGGCTTTCTAACAATTGGAAGTTTCTATATGTAAACAAACTGTTGCGTCACAGTCCGCACTATGGTGAGTTCAAGAACCGCCAAAATTAGTAGGACAAAACGATGTTCACCAAAGACTCATATTAAACAGTGGGCTTTCTAACAATTGGAAGATTTGACATGTCAACAAACTGTTGCGTCACAGTCCGCACTATGGTGCGTTCAAGAACCGCCAAAATGAGTAGGACAAAAGGATGTTGACCAAATACTCATATTACACAGTGGACTTTGTAACAATTGGAAGATTTGACATGTCAACAAACTGTTGTGTCACAGTCCACACTATGGTGAGTTCAAGAACCGTCGAAATTAGTAGGACAAAACGATGTTCACCAAATACTGATATTGAACAGTGGGCTTTTTAACAATTGGAAGATTTGTCATGTAAACAAACTGTTGTGTCAGAGTCCACACTATGGTGAGTTCAAGAACCGCCAAAATTAGTAAGGCAAAAGGATGTTGACCAAATACTCATATTAAACAGTGGGCTTTCTAACAATTGGAAGATTTGACATGTCAACAAACTGTTGTGTCAGAGTCCGCACTATGGTGAGTTCAAGAACCGCCGAAATTAGTAAGACAAAACGATGTTGACCAAATACTCATATTGAACAGTGGGCTTTGTAACAATTGCAAGATTTGACATGTCAACAAACTGTTGCGTCACAGTCCACACTACGGTGAGTTCATGAACCGCCGCAATTAGTAGGACAAAAGGATGTTGACCGAATACTCATATTAAACAGTGGGCTTTCTAACAATTGGAAGATTTGACATGTCAACAAACTGTTGCGTCACAGTCCACACTATGGTGAGTTCAAGAACCGTCGAAATTAGTAGGACAAAACGATGTTGACCAAATACTCATATTAAACAGTGGGCTTTTTAACAATTGGAAGATTTGACATGTCAACAAACTGTTGCGTCACAGTCCACACTATGGTGAGTTCAAGAACCACCGAAATTAGTAGGACAAAAAGATGTTCACCAAATACTCATATTAAACAGTGGGCTTTCTAACAATTGGAAGATTTGACATGTCAACAAACTGTTGCGTCACAGTCCACACTATGGTGAGTTCAAGAACCGCCGAAATTAGTAGGACAAAAAGATGTTCACCAAACACTCATATTAAACAGTGGGCTTTCTAACAATTGGAAGATTTGACATGTCAACAAACTGTTGCGTCACAGTCCACACTATGGTGAGTTCAAGAACCGCCGATATTAGTAGGACAAAACGATGTTCACCAAATACTCATATTAAACAGTGGACTTTGTAACAATTGGAATACTTGACATGTCAACAAACTGTTACGTCACAGTCCACACTATGGTGAGTTCAAGAACCGCCGATATTAGTAGGACAAAACGATGTTGACCAAATACTCATATTAAACAGTGGGCTTTCCAACAATTGGGAAGGTTTGTGTCATGTTGTCCTCAAACAAAAACCATACTAAAACAAAAAAATATAAATTTTCCTCCATCTTTTTTTTTTTTTAAATGCTCCAGTGAGCCACTAGGACGGCGCTAAAGAGCCGCAGGTTGCTGACCCCCGATCCAAGGGGTTCCACACCTGAGAAGATAAACCAAACACAGGGTTCCAGAGTCTTTCACTTGCCTTTTGTGAATTCACGGCCTCACAGACAATCTAAAATTATAGAGCTCTTTTTAAAAAAATGCAAACCTTTCTTAATCTGGGGGTGGAGAAAAGCCAGAGCCACAAGTTGCAGACCCCTGGGCTACAAATAAACTTTGATTGATTGATTAAATGATTAAAGTAAAGCATACAAAAAGGGATACCAATGTTTTTTTTATTGGTACAATAGTAAAAAAAAAAGCTGCCCAGTCGACCAATACGAATTAATGTTTTGTTTATTTGTATTTCCTGCATACGAAAACCAAGGTTTGACTGTACTTCTAATTGTGGACATGACAGTTTGTCAGCGGATTATTCCGTGCCCATTCAAAGTCAAATTGGTAAGCATGTGATTTCTTCCAGCTGTCATGCATACGTTTAGTCTGAAGTAAATTCACGTAAACTGATACGATTTAATACCCCCAAAATCTATTTACAAATCATTTTGTGTTTGTTGAGTGTCATGAGGCTGTATTTATTTTAAAGGAAAACTGTTCATTGTGTTATAATTTCCCCCACAGTCCCTATGTGAGGCCGGAACACACATCTTTACCCTTTTTGTGCGATCCAGGTAGGGAATTTGGCAGCCTATACGTCCGTCTAAAAAAAACAACAAAGTTTTATGTACAAGCTGTAACCATGTAGTAACAGGCACATGTAATATTTGCACTATGTGTCCTTTTTAAGCATTACTGTAATTTATTTCCTGAGCACATTGATTTCACACGGTGCGTAGACAAAAGTAGTGATAGTTAGTTCTTCCTGAGGTTCTTGGAGGGTTCTCACGTAGCACTACTGCCAAGTGTCGCATTGACCAAAATAGAACATAATAAAACAGTCACAGTTCGGGCGATGTGGCTTAAAACTGGATCAAGATATGAGTGTTTTTATATGGGTCGATATCGATGATTATTGATGTTTTTATGACCTATGGAAAATAAGCGCCAGGAAAAGAATGTATTACATTTTTATTTCAAAGGTAACCTTTCTGGTTGTAATTCCCTCAGCTGTTAAAAGGCAAAAAGGAAAGCAAATGTCAACACAAGCATGGAAAACAATCGGCTGTCACTGAGACTGTTGTATCTTTCAGCACAAGACTGTTGGAATTTCAGAAAAGACCTCAGGTAAAAACAAAACAAACAAAAAAAATGCTGAGAGCAGCCTAGCAGTGTTGTTGGGTTTAAGTTGAGAGCTAGTAACACAGAGAAGTAGTTCCTCTGTGTTAGCTCCTACAATAACAATATGGTCTACTTTGGTTAATATGCACGGAAATTAAGTGTTATGTGTTTGGAATGTTTTTTTAGAGGGCTTTATAGGTGAGTCCCCATTACCTGCTGTGTTAGCCACCTCGTGCTAGCAGTCTTTTACTCTTTAGAACGCACAGGGAAAGGAAAGATGTATTTTGTTTTGTTTCCTCACCCCCCCCCCCCCCCCCCCCCCCACAACAAAAAAAGTGCAGTTTTCCTTTAAGACAACACTTTGTTGGGAGTTATTTGTCTTAGTACAAGGAGCATTGTAGAAAAACCAACAGGAACAGCGACGTCATTTTGGTGTCCCTGTTTTAAGAGTGAATGTACTGTCATTGTCAGCACTTGTAAACAAAGTGTATTTAATCCAAAAGCTATTTAGACTATTATGAATAAATAGAAAAACATATTCACTATCTCCTGTCTTCTGTGCCCTCTTTCTGGCTGGCATGCCAGAGTAAACATGCAGAACTAAACCAAACAATGACATCAACATGAGGTGACGTTTTCTACAAATGACTACTACTACTTTTACTGGGTAGAAGTAGTAAGTACACATGTGTGCCTTTGTATTTACTACTTTTACTGGGTAGAAGTAGTAAGTACACATGTGTGCCTTTGTATTTACTACTTTTCCTTGGTAGAAGTAGTAAGTACACGTGTGTTCCTGTGTACTTACTACTTTTTCTGAGTAGAAGTAGTAAGTACACATGTGTGCCTTTGTATTTACTACTTTTACTGGGCAGGAGTAGTAAGTACACATGTGTGCCTTTGTATTTACTACTTTTCCTGGGTAGAAGTAGTAAGTACACGTGTGTTCCTGTGTACTTACTACTTTTTATGAGTAGAAGTAGTAAGTACACATGTGTGCCTTTGTATTTACTACTTTTACTGGGTAGAAGTAGTAAGTACACATGTGTGCCTTTGTATTTACTACTTTTACTGGGTAGAAGTAGTAAGTACACATGTGTGCCTTTGTATTTACTACTTTTACTGGGTAGAAGTAGTAAGTACACGTGTGTTCCTGAGTACTTACTACTTTTGCTGAGTAGAAATAGTAAGTACACATGTGTGCCTTTGTATTTACTACTTTTACTGGGTAGAAGTAGTAAGTACACATGTGTGCCTTTGTATTTACTACTTTTCCTTGGTAGAAGTAGTAAGTACACGTGTGTTCCTGTGTACTTACTACTTTTTCTGAGTAGAAGTAGTAAGTACACATGTGTGCCTTTGTATTTACTACTTTCACTGGGCAGAAGTAGTAAGTACACATGTGTTCCTGTGTACTTACTACTTTTTCTGAGTAGAAGTAGTAAGTACACTTGTGTGCCTTTGTATTTACTACTTTCACTGGGTAGAAGTAGTAAGTACACGTGTGTGCCTTTGTATTTACTACTTTTACTGGGTAGAAGTAGTAAGTACACGTGTGTTCCTGAGTACTTACTACTTTTGCTGAGTAGAAATAGTAAGTACACATGTGTGCCTTTGTATTTACTACTTTTACTGGGTAGAAGTAGTAAGTACACATGTGTGCCTTTGTATTTACTACTTTTCCTGGGTAGAAGTAGTAAGTACACGTGTGTTCCTGTGTACTTACTACTTTTTCTGAGTAGAAGTAGTAAGTACACTTGTGTTCCTGTGTACTTACTACTTTTTCTGAGTAGAAGTAGTAAGTACACATGTGTGCCTTTGTATTTACTACTTTTACTGGGTAGAAGTAGTAAGTACACATGTGTGCCTTTGTATTTACTACTTTTACTGGGTAGAAGTAGTAAGTACACATGTGTGCCTTTGTATTTACTACTTTTACTGGGTAAAAATAGTAAGTACACATGTGTTCCTGAGTACTTACTACTTTTGCTGAGTAGAAGTAGTAAGTACACATGTGTACCTTTGTATTTACTACTTTCACTGGGTAGAAGTAGTAAGTACACACGTGTTCCTGTGTACTTGCTATTTTACTACTTTAATTGGTAGGAATAGTAAGTCTACACGTGTGCTTGTGTACTTTCTTACTACTTTTACTGGAAGATAGTAGTCGGTACACAAGTTCCTGTGTACTTACTACTCTACTTACTAGTTTTATTAGGTAGAATTAGTAAGTGCACATTAGTTCCTTTGTACGTACCACTTTACTTACTCCTCTAACTGGGTAGAGCTAGTAAGTAGGCGTGTGTTCCTGTATGTTTACTACTTTACTTACTACTTTTACAGTTAAGTACACATGTCATCCTGTGCACTTACTACTTTCATTGGGTAGAAGTTATAAATACAAATATGTTACT
The DNA here is from genome assembly GCF_033978785.1 of Entelurus aequoreus. Lineage (NCBI taxonomy): Eukaryota > Metazoa > Chordata > Actinopteri > Syngnathiformes > Syngnathidae > Entelurus > Entelurus aequoreus. Next base: position 89,739,319 of record NC_084733.1, read on the forward strand.
GGGTACTTACAACTTTACTTATTACTTTTACTGGGTAGAAGCAGGAAGTACCCATGTGTTCCTTTGTACTTACTACTGTCACTGGGTAGAAGTAGTAAGTACACATGTGTTCCTGTGTACTTACTACTTTTGCTGAGTAGAAGTAGTAAGTACACATGTGTGCCTTTGTATTTACTACTTTTACTGGGTAGATATAGTAAGTCCACACGTGTTCTTGTGTACTTCCTTACTACTTTTACTGGAAGATAGTAGTCAGTACACAAGTTACTGTGTACTTACTAGTCTACTTATTAGTTTTACTGGGTAGAATTAGTAAGAACACATTGGTTCCTTTGTACGTACCACTTTACTTACTACTCTAACTGGGTAGAGCTAGTAAGTAGGCGTGTGTTCCTGTATGTTTACTACTTTTACAGGTAAGTACACATGTCTTCCTTTGCACTTACAACTTTTTCTTAATACTTTCATTGGGTAGAAGTAGTAAATACAAATATGTTCCTGGGTACTTACAATTTTACTTACTACTTTTACTGGGTAGAAGCAGCAAGTACCCATGTGTTCCTTTGTACTTACTACTTTTACTGGGTAGAAGTAGTAAGTACACATGTTTTGTGTACTTACCACTTTCACTGGGTATAAGTAGTAAGTACATGTGTGCCTTTGTATTTACTAGTTTTACTGGGTTAGAAGTAGTAAGTACACGTGTGTTCCTGTGTACTTGCTTTTTTACTACTTTTACTTGGTAGAAATAGTAAGTCCACATGTGTGCTTGTGTACTTTCTTACTACTTTTACTGGAAGATAGTAGTCAGTACTTACTACTCTACTTTACTTACTAGTTTTACTGGGTAGAAGTAGTAAGTACACGTGTGTTCCTGTGTATTTGCTATTTTACTACTTTTACTTGGTAGAAATAGTAAGTCCACATGTGTGCTTGTGTACTTTCTTACTACTTTTACTGGAAGATAGTAGTCAGTACTTACTACTCTACTTACTAGTTTTACTGGGTAGAAGTAGTAAGTACACATGTGTTCCTGTGTACCTACTATTTAACCATCTAGTTTTACTGGGTAGTAGTAGTAAGTCCACATGTGTTCTCCTTACTACTTTTACTGAAAGGTAGTAGTCACTACACATGTGTGTTTATGTGTACTTTCTACTCTCCTTACTACTTTTACTGGGTAGAAGTAGTAAGTACACACATGTTCCTGTGTACTTGCCATTTTACTACTTTTACTTGGTAGAAGTAGTAAGTCCACATGTGTTTTTGTGTACTTCCTTACTACTTTTACTGGAAGATAGTGTGCTTACTACTTGACTTACTAGTTTTACTGGGTAGAAGTAGTAAGTACACATGAGTTCCTTTGTACGTACCACTTTACTTACTACTCTAACTGGGTAGAGGTAGTAAGTAGGCGTGTGTTCCTGTATATTTATATTTACCACTTTGCCTACTACTTTTACAGGTAAATACACATGTCTGCCTGTGCACTTACAACTTTCATTGGGTAGAAGTAGTAAATACAAATATGTTCCTGGGTACTTACAATTTTACTTACTACTTTTGCAGAGTAGAAGTACTAAGTACACGTGTGTGCCTTTCTACTTTTACTGGGTAGAAGTAGTACGTACACATGAGTTCCTTTGTACGTACCACTTTTCTTCCTACTCTAACTGGGTAGAGGTAGTAAGTAGGCGTGTGTTCGTGTATAATTACTACTTTATTTACTACTTTTACAGGTAAGTACACATGTCTTCCTGTGCACATACAGCTTTTCTTACTACTTTCATTGTGTATAAGTAGTAAATACAAATATGTTACTGGGTACTTACAACTTACAGGAAGTACCCATGTGTTGGTACTTACTACTTTTACTGGGTAGATGTATAGAGTGTGTAGAGTGTATGTAGAATATATTTATATTATTATATTATATTATATACAATATATTATATTATTTATTATTAAATATATTATTCTATTGTGAGCAAACTGTGGTGCTGAATTTCCCCCAGGGATCAATAAAGTACTTTCTATTCTATTCTATTCTATTCTATGTAGTAAGTACACATGTTTTGTATACTTACTAGTTCCACTGGGTAGAAGTAGTAAGTACACATGTGTTCCTGTGTACCTACTACTTTTACTGGGTAGAGGCATGTGTTCCTTTGTACTTGCTACTTTTACTGGGTAGAAGCAGGAAGTACCCATGTGTTCCTTTGTACTTGCTACTTTTACTGGGTAGAAGCAGGAAGTACCCATGTGTTCCTTTGTACTTTCTACTTTTACTGGGTAGAAGCAGGAAGTACCCATGTGTTCCTTTGTACTTGCTACTTTTACTGGGTAGAAGCAGGAAGTACCCATGTGTTCCTTTGTACTTTCTACTTTTACTGGGTAGAAGCAGGAAGTACTCATGTGTTCCTTTGTACCTACTACTTCCACCCAGTAAAAGTAGTAAGTACATATGTTTTCTGTACTCACTACTTTCACTGGGTAGCAGTAGTAAGTACACGTGTTCCTGTGTACTTACTACTTCCACCCAGTGAAAGTAGTGAGTACAAAGGAACACATGGGTACTTCCTGCTTCTACCCAGTAAAAGTAGTAAGTACAAAGGAACACATGGGTACTTCCTGCTTCTACCCAGTAAAAGTAGTGAGTACAAAGGAACACATGGGTACTTCCTGCTTCTACCCAGTAAAAGTAGTAAGTACAAAGGAACACAGGGGTACGTCCTGCTTCTACCCAGTAAAAGTAGTAAGTACAAAGGAACACATGGGTACTTCCTGCTTCTACCCAGTAAAAGTAGTAAGTACAAAGGAACACATGTGTACTTCCTGCTTCTACCCAGTAAAAGTAGTAAGTACAAAGGAACACATGGGTACTTCCTGCTTCTACCCAGTAAAAGTAGTAAGTACAAAGGAACACATGGGTACTTCCTGCTTCTACCCAGTAAAAGTAGTAAGTACAAAGGAACACATGGGTACTTCCTGCTTCTACCCAGTAAAAGTAGTAAGTACAAAGGAACACGTGGGTACTTCCTGCTTCTACCCAGTAAAAGTAGTAAGTACAAAGGAACACGTGGGTACTTCCTGCTTCTACCCAGTAAAAGTAGTAAGTACAAAGGAACACATGGGTACTTCCTGCTTCTACCCAGTAAAAGTAGTAAGTACAAAGGAACACATGGGTACGTCCTGCTTCTACCCAGTAAAAGTAGTAAGTACAAAGGAACACATGGGTACTTCCTGCTTCTACCCAGTAAAAGTAGTAAGTACAAAGGAACACATGTGTACTTCCTGCTTCTACCCAGTAAAAGTAGTAAGTACAAAGGAACACATGGGTACTTCCTGCTTCTACCCAGTAAAAGTAGTAAGTACAAAGGAACACATGGGTACTTCCTGCTTCTACCCAGTAAAAGTAGTAAGTACAAAGGAACACGTGGGTACTTCCTGCTTCTACCCAGTAAAAGTAGTAAGTACAAAGGAACACGTGGGTACTTCCTGCTTCTACCCAGTAAAAGTAGTAAGTACAAAGGAACACATGGGTACTTCCTGCTTCTACCCAGTAAAAGTAGTAAGTACAAAGGAACACATGGGTACTTCCTGCTTCTACCCAGTAAAAGTAGTAAGTACAAAGGAACACATGGGTACTTCCTGCTTCTACCCTGTAAAAGTAGTAAGTACAAAGGAACACATGGGTACTTCCTGCTTCTACCCAGTAAAAGTAGTAAGTAAAGTTGTAAGTACCCAGGAACATATTTGTATTTACTACTTCTACCCAATGAAAGTAGTAAGTACACACAAAATGTGCACTTACTACTCCTACCCAGTAAAAGTAGTAAGTGCACCTGTGTTCTATTGTATTGTATTAATTTCTTACCTAAACTTGTTACCTTTGTTGTGATGTTTAAAAGTCATGTTACGTGATAAGATTGTTGTTACTGGGAATCTAAGCACCGATTAAATTGATTCGAACGCACTTTTACAGCAGGTGCGAGTTGTGTACTTTCCTACAGTCTGAGAGGCCCCTAAACGCACACGGGCCGCATCCTCGCCGGCGATTGGACGCGGGCGTGCGCGCGCGGGTGCGGGCAAAGGGGGGAAGACGGCCGCATGCCCGCGCATGGCAACCTCCGGTCTCCGCGCCATCTCCGCCGCCTGGCTGCCGTGACGATGCCGAGTGCGCGGCCGCCGCCACCACCGCAGTGCTCCGGGGGCGAGGACGCGTCGAGGACGGATGGACGCTACTTCCGGTGGTGAGAGCGTCGTCGTTCCGGATTCCTTTTTTTCTTCCTCTTTGACGTCCTGCCTCCGCGGTGCTGATGCGGGATGCTGACGATGCTCTAAACTGACGTCATTCGACGGGCCGACACCGGTGAGATTAGAATTTCTTTCTTTTTTTTTAAAGAAAACATTGTAAAGACGGTTCGTCGTCACCGTCACGACGCGGCGCATCATGGCCGCACATGAGTGATCGCGGAGGGGGGAGATCGCCGCAGAGCAGCGTCGAGCGATGCTCAAAAAGGTGCGGTTACGTGAATGCACCGTTTTAAGACGGTGACGTCACGCACAAGCACCAGCGCCTGTTTGTGCACGACTATGTTGCATTCCTGTATAGTTCGTCATTAAAATATGCAAGATTATTATTTTAATTTTATATATCTAATAGTCAACATCTTTACAGTAATATGATGAAAAAAAATGTATGAAAATATGGCAAACAATAAATCAATCAAATGTAATAATATATGATGTAATTATGTGCAATAATTGGGTGTATTAGGATTTCATTGCAAAATGTAACTATTTTTGTGTTGTTTTTTTCCTAAACACAGAACATATATTTACAATACATTTAATTTTAAGTACCTACTAGATTACATTTATAATTTTTTAAAAATTAAAATAAATAAAACTATTACATATATAAATATTTAAAGTAAAATATCAAATTCTGCAGTTCAGTAAAGACTGCTAATTGGTTCCGGAATGTCCAAAAAGTAGGAATTATTTACTATAAATGGAATATTTTCATAAAACCTGTTCAAGGCTTTTTAAAAATGTTATGAGAGCCATCTTGTAGGGGTGGGAATCTTTGGGAACCGAATAATCCGATTGGCGATTTCATTCAGAATCCATTTTTGAAAATGATGGATCGATTTAGAATCGGGTTGAATTCCCATCGCAATTCGGATGTGAAACGATTTTTTTGTGCACCTTTCCCTCTAGACAACATGTATCACACTCAAGGCCCTGAGGGCCACATTAATGTGGTCCGCCACATCATTTATTGTGGTCATACACCTCATTTAATGTGTTCCACCCTGAATTCAATGTGGTGTTAAACGTCATTTAATGTGGTCTTCCACTTCATTAAAGCTGGCCCGTCACCTCATCCAACATGGTCTTCCTCGCCATTGAAAGTGGCCTGTAACACCATTTAACGTGGTCTTCTACGTCATCCAACATCGTCTTCGACGCCATTTAAAGTGGCCTGTAGCGTCATTTGGTGTGGTCTTCCACGTCATTTAATGTGGTCTTCCACTTCATTAAATCTGGCCCGTCACGTCATCCAACATGGTCTTTCTCGCCATTTAATGTGGCCTGTAACATCATTTAATGTGGTCTTCCATTTCATTAAATCTGGCCCGTCACGTCATCCAAGATGGTCTTTCTCGCCATTTAAAGTGGCCTGTAACGTAATTTAATGTGGTCTTCCACTTCATTAAATCTGGCCCATCACGTCGTCCAACATGGTCTTCCTCGCCATTTAAAGTGGCCTGTAACACCATTTAATGTGGTCGTCTACGTCATTCAACATGGTCTTCCTCGCCATTTAATGTGGCCTGTAACGTCATTTAATGTGGTCTTCCATTTCATTAAATCTGGCCCGTCACGTCATCCAAGATGGTCTTTCTTGCCATTTAAAGTGGCCTGTAACGTAATTTAATGTGGTCTTCCACTTCATTAAATCTGGCCCGTCACGTCATCCAAGATGGTCTTCCTCGCCATTTAATGTGGCCTGTAACATCATTTAATGTGGTCTTCCACTTCATTAAAACTGGCCCGTCACGTCATCCAACATGGTCTTCCTCGCCATTTAATGTGGCCTGTAACGTCATTTAATGTGGTCTTCCATTTCATTAAATCTGGCCCGTCACGTCATCCAAGATGGTCTTCCTCGCCATTTAATGTGGCCTGTAACGTCATTTAATGTGGTCTTCCACTTCATTAAATCTGGCCCGTCACGTCATCCAACATGGTCTTCCTCGCCATTTAAAGTGGCCTGTAACACCATTTAATGTGGTCTTCTACGTCATCCAACATGGTCTTCCACGCCATTTAAAGTGGTCTGTAACGTCATTTGGTGTGGTCTTCCACGTCATTTAATGTGGTCTTCCACTTCATTAAAACATGGCCCATCACGTCATCCAACATGGTCTTCCTCGCCATTTATTGTGGCCTGTAACGTCATTTAATGTGGTCTTCCATTTCATTAAATCTGGCCCGTCACGTCATCCAAGATGGTCTTCCTCGCCATTTAATGTGGCCTGTAACGTAATTAATTGTGGTCTTCCATTTCATTAAATCTGACCCGTCACGTCATCCAAGATGGTCTTCCTCGCCATTTAATGTGGCCTGTAACGTCATTTAATGTGGTCTTCCACTTCATTGAAACATGGCCCATCACGTCATCCAACATGGTCTTCCTCGCCATTTAAAGTGGCCTGTAACACCATTTAACGTGGTCTTCTACGTCATCCAACATGGTCTTCCACGCCATTTAAAGTGGCCTGTAGCGTCATTTGGTGTGGTCTTCCACGTCATTTAATGTGGTCTTCCACTTCATTAAATCTGGCCCGTCACGTCATCCAACATGGTCTTCCTCGCCATTTAAAGTGGCCTGTAACACCATTTAACGTGGTCTTCTACGTCACCCAACATGGTCTTCCACGCCATTTAAATTGGCCTGTAGCGTCATTTGGTGTGGTCTTCCACGTCATTTAATGTGGTCTTCCACTTCATTAAATCTGGCCCGTCACGTCATCCAACATGGTCTTCCTCGCCATTTATTTTGGCCTGTAACGTCATTTAATGTGGTCTTCCACTTCATTAAATCTGGCCCGTCACGTCATCCAACATGGTCTTCCTCGCCATTTATTGTGGCCTGTAACGTCATTTAATGTGGTCTTCCACTTCATTAAATCTGGCCCGTCACGTCATCCAACATGGTCTTCCTCGCCATTTATTGTGGCCTGTAACGTCATTTAATGTGGTCTTCCATTTCATTAAATCTGGCCCGTCACGTCATCCAAGATGGTCTTCCTCGCCATTTAAAGTGGCCTGTAACGTAATTAATTGTGGTCTTCCATTTCATTAAATCTGGCCCGTCACGTCATCCAAGATGGTCTTCCTCGCCATTTAATGTGGCCTGTAACATCATTTAATGTGGTCTTCCACTTCATTAAATCTGGCCCGTCACGTCATCTAAGATGGTCTTCCTCGCCATTTAATGTGGCCTGTAACGTAATTTAATGTGGTCTTCCACTTCATTAAATCTGGCCCGTCACGTCATCCAAGATGGTCTTCCTCGCCATTTAATGTGGCCTGTAACGTAATTTAAAGTGGTCTGTAACATCATTTAAAGTGGTCTGTAACGTCATTTAAAGTGGCCTGTAACATTATTTAAATTGGTCTGTGACGTCATTAAAGTGGCCTGTAACGTCATCCAACATGGTCTTCCACGCCATTTAATGTGGCCTGTAACGTAATTTAAAGTGGTCTGTAACATCATTTAAAGTGGTCTGTAACGTCATTTAAAGTGGCCTGTAACGTCATTTAAAGTGGCCTGTAACATCATTTAAAGTGGTCTGTAACGTCATTAAAGTGGCCTGTAACGTCATCCAACATGGTCTTCCACGCCATTTAATGTGGCCTGTAACATAATTTAAAGTGGTCTGTAACATCATTTAAAGTGGTCTGTAACATCATTTAAAGTGGTCTGTAACGTCATTAAAGTGGCCTGTAACGTCATCCAACATGGTCTTCCACGCCATTTAATGTGGCCTGTAACGTAATTTAAAGTGGTCTGTAACATCATTTAAAGTGGTCTGTAACGTCATTTAAAATGGCCTGTAACATCATTTAAAGTGGCCTGGAGAAGAAGAAAAAAAAAGTGCCCGAAATGTCGACAAAATTCTCTACTCCAGAAAGGTTGGTTAGCATTAGCAATATGCTAACACTGACGGTGTCAATCAAAAGCCTGCATAATTATCTTTGTAAAAGTGCAATGTTTTCATGTGACTAACTTTGTCTTTGTTTACCTTCACAGATACGTTACATGAGTTAAACATACAAAAAATGAGCTAAAATGCTAGTATAATGCGTTAGCATGCTAAGCTAACACAAGATAAATGAGCATACTTCTAAGATGACGTGAAGTATCAACAACCATGATTTTTAGGTTGATGCGGGGAAAAAATAAAATAAAAAAAAAGCTAGTATAAAATGTTAGCATGGCAATGTTAGCATGCTGACATAGGGTAAGTTAGCATGCTTTTGAGATGACGCCAAGTATATAAAAATCCGTGATATTTCGGATTAAAGAAATGAAAATAAAGGAAAATCTAGTATAAAATGTTAGCATGCTAACATAGAATAAGTTAGCATGCTTTTAAGATGACGGCAAGTATAAAAAAAACATGATTTTTAGGTTGATGCGGGGGAAAAAAAAAAAAAAGGTAGTATAAAACGTTAGCATGCCAATGTTAGCATGCTTTTGAGATGACGCCGAGTATATAAAAATCCATGATATGTCGGATTAAACAAATGAAAATAAAGGAAAATCTAGTATAAAATGTTAGCATGCTAACATAGAATACGTTAGCATGCTTTTAAGATGACGGCAAGTATAAAAAAAACATGATTTTTAGGTTGATACGGGGAGAAAAAAAAAAGGTAGTATAAAACGTTAGCATGCCAATGTTAGCATGCTTTTGAGATGACGCCGAGTATATAAAAATCCATGATTTTTAGGATTAAAGAAATGAAAACAAAGGAAAAAGCTAGTATAAAATGTTAGCATGCTAACATAGAATAAGTTAGCATGCTTTTAAGATGACGGCAAGTATAAAAAAAACATGATTTTTAGGTTGATACGGGGGGGGGGAAAAAAAAGCTAGTACAAAAAAGTGCCCGAAATGTCGACAAAATTCTCTACTCCAGAAAGGTTGGTTAGCATTAGCAATATGCTAACATTGACGGTGTCAATCAAAAGCCTGCGTAATTATCTTTGTAAAATTGCAATGTTTTCATGTGACTAACTTTGTCTTTGTTTACCTTCACAGGGTCAAAGTCCAGAGCTACTATTTGTGTGAAACTCCACTGACAGGTAAACACTCCGCTAGCATGCTAACAGTTAGCTACTTAGCTTAGCCACTCTTTCTTTGATTGATTGAGACTTGTATTAGTAGACTGCACAGTGCAGTACATATTCCGTACAATTAAACCACTAAATGGTAACACCCCGATACGTTTTTCAACTTGTTTAAGTCGGGGATCAAACGAATGATGAAAAGTATCAACAACACCCGTACGCTGGGAACTGAGCGCTAGATGTCAAACACGAGTCATTCGATTACCTCGTTGGAATATCTTTTTTGGTGGCAAACTGTTCAAGGCGCTGACTCGTTTGGAGTGTCCAGCTGTCAAAAGTTCTCACCGTTTGAGAGTTAATTCATTTTTAATTTATTTATTTAATGTTGTTCAAAACAAATAATATTAACGACCCCAATTAGGACTGGAAATAATCCACAAAGTCATCGAACTTTCGGTAAAACAGCGGAATAGAACATTTGGTTTACGCGAGAGCAGCCATCACATGTGTTCAGTTAACGACAGAGGTGTGGACTCGAGTCACATGACTTGGACTCGAGTCAGACTCGAGTCATGAATTTGATGACTTTGGACTCGACTTGACAAAATGTAAAGAGACTTGCAACTCGACTTAGACTTTAACATCAATGACTTGTGACTTCACTTGGACTTGAGCCTTTTGACTTGACATGACTTGCTACTTTCCCCAAAACCCAAAGATTAAAAAGTTATTTGGGAGCGCTCCGTATCTTTCATTTTGTACGTGTGTGTCTATCAGCGTGTGTGCTGCCTGTCAGCTGGTGTGCTCTCAGTACAACAGCCAATCAAATTAGATCTACGCTGTTTTCATCCCACAGCTCTCATCCAATCAAATTGCAGGACAACCAATGAAGAAGAATTGTCAAACAACGCGGCAGTGAGAAACAATTATGCCAAAGTTAATTTCGTTCGGGTATTAAAACTACGACTTGGTCAACAAAAAACGAATTGCCGTATGCAAATCATGCAGTTGGAATATTACAGACGGAGACGCAACAACTTCCAACTTCGTTCGACATTTGAAGTTGCACAAAGAAGGGTAAGTTTTGAATGTAAGATAACGTTTATTGGCTAAGTAACACGACTTTTATTTGCTGTGTAGTTAAACCAGTGAGGCTGTAAACTCACTGCTAACGTTATAACCATAGACATCTTATAAGGGTACGCAGCATCGAGCGCTACTGCCTACTGGCGCTGACGAGACGCGGGGCCGCCATCTTGGAGTGGTGATCCGCTCCAGTCAGTGCAATTCATTTGTCAGGAGCAATGAACTGTCAGCAAATTTAATTCATCTTACCTCACTGAATACCACTGATTTTCACACGCTTTTTTGTCATACGTGTAGCTATGATAACGGACACATGTTTTATTATTCATAGTTTGCTTAACAGTAACAGAATATTCTTATATGCTATAAGTGACCAGACGTCCGAGATCAAAACTGGCAATATAATCCCAGAGAAAGGGGAAAAAAACGGTCAGCTATTTTTAAATTGAAGAAACAATATGATTACGTTATATATACATGCTACATAAACAATGTATGAATACATTAGATATCTATATATCTTATAGACTGTATCTCTGTTGCTGCAGCAGCAGAGAGTTTATTCTGTTTTGACACTTTGTATCGATATTTTGTATTACATTCTTCCCTTAAATGATCATGTTTACAGTCATTGTTTTATATGTATTTTTTATGTATGTCGCTTTGGATAAAAGCGTCTGCCAAATACTTAAACATATATAAACACCTGAAAGTCTTTATATCAGCTAAAACCACCAATCTGTTTCACTAGATTCAGAATAAAACCAAATGCTGTCTTACCCAACAATGTTAGTATTTGAATATTGTTACTTGAAGACTTATTCCTGGTTACAATTATACTGTTAAGAAAGTATTGTCTTATATTTTGCCTAAAATGAGAATGCATCATAATCAGTGGCGGCTGGTGAATTTTGTTTTAGGTGGGGCTGAAAGTTTGTAAACCAAACCCCTGTTAGGGGGGTCATCCTCCCCCAGAAGATTTATTTGTGATTTTCACATACAAATATTGAAGATCTTTGCTCCTTCTCAACTCTGTGGTAATGTTATTTTCATAAAATACAGCCAATAGTACATTAATGTTAAATCTTACTTGTGAAAAGTAATCCCCCGATTCCTATTTTCAACAGTCCGCTCATTTGAGCAAGAAAACGCTGAACACCATCTTTGTTTTCTACCTGTCAACTGTCAGTTTAGGCTGCTCGCCGGCTCCTCATCACCACTTCAAGATGGCGGCCAAATTGCTCGCGTCACAGCAACCAATACTGCGTCTACTTATAAGATGTCTATGGTTATAACATCATTGCAAACACGGCAATCTGTTGCGTCCACTGCAGTTTGCTTCCTTATTCATACTTTTTGTCAAGTGATTTTTTTAAGCAGGGTTGCATGAGGTACCTACACTTAACGTTACGTTAATCAATGTATCACACACAATAACATAACGTTAGACGGCGGTCAGCAGCACCGCATATTTTAGCCACCTACAAAAAGACAAACATAGTCAAATAAAGGTCAGTTAAAATGTATACTATATTAAGAATATGTGAACATATTGCATAGGGCCCTGACATCTAAAAAGTACAACTCTGTTCATTGTTATGTTCATGTTTTTGTTATGTTTTTCATGTGTACGCACACATCAACACACATACAGTATGAGATGAGATCAATGAGATAAGGTAAGAACAGAATAGAAACTGCTGTGGAACTAGTTACAATGCAATGTGCCATGGACATACAATGTTAACACTTTTGTACAAATAAGTACAGTTGCACTTGTTTTTTCAAATGTGTTTATTCTGTAAAGGAATGAGTTAAATGTTTAAAATTGTTTAAACTATTAAAATGACTGGTTAATAGTGCTATTATGAATTGCAATGTCAGCACTATTTTTTTTCCTGCTATTTCAAATGCACTTGTTTTAATAAATAAATACAGCGTTTTAAAAGCATACACAATCTGTGTAAATATATTAGTCTGTGGTTAAAAGGACTTGAAATGACTCGAAATTCAAAATGCAGGACTTGGGACTTGACTTGAGACTTTCCAGTCTTGACTTTGGACTTGACTCGGGACTTGACTCGAGACTTGAGGGCAAAGACTTGAGACTTACTTGTGACTTGCAAAGCAATGACTTGGTCCCACCTCTGGTTAACTATGGCAGCATTTTAGGACACTGTGAAAGGCCAGTGTTTAATGTTGTCGATGTGAAAGGCCAGTGTTTAATGTTGTTGGTGTTTGGGTGTGTCAGGATGATCGAGGAGGGCAGCAAGCGAGGGAAGGCGGTGGTGGAGAAGAGGCAGCTCTTCATGGAGATGAGTGAGTCAACGCCGTCATGCAGAAAGTATTCACAGCACTTTCCCCACATTTTGTTGTGTTATAGCCTTCTTCCAAAATGGAATAAATTGTCCTCAGTGCATGACCTCCACCAGGGGGCGCTAGCGTCCTCACAGTAGAACCCCGGAACTCCTTACATTTTCCAGTTAGGACTGAACTTCCTGCCTGGAACTGATTGGTTCCTTCTGGCTATTGTTCTACTAAACATGACTAATGTTTCCAGGAGCTCAGAACTTTGACGTGATCAGACTGTCCACCTACAGGACCGCCTGCAAACTGCGCTTTGTGCATAAGCGATGCAACCGTAAGACAAAGACACAAACGCCGCCTAGTAATGGTAGACCGAGGTCACGTAGTGGTCGTTATTGTGTGTGTCAGTGCACCTGGTGGACGTGTGGAACATGATCGAGGCCTTCCGGGACAACGGCCTCAACACGCTGGATCACGGCGCCGAGATCAACGTGTCGCGCCTGGAGACCATCCTGTCCTCCATCTACTACCAGCTCAACAAGCGGCTGCCCACCACCCACCAGATCAACGTGGAGCAGTCCATCGGCCTGCTGCTCAACTTCATGGTGGCCACCTACGACAGGTAAAATGTAGAACAATAATAGAAACATTTAATTTAGCTGCTGACATAGTCTATTATTTTATGCTAACTAGTAATTATCTACTTGTGTCTTTGTGTTGTAACGTGTTTCTATCTACACTTATTCTTCATTTGTTTGACACGTTACTACATGAGTTAGGGTTGAACAATACGAAAATGAGCTAAAATGCTAATGCGTTAGCATGCTAACGTTAGCATGCTAACATAGGATAAGTTAGCATACTTCTAAGATGACGTGAAGTGTCAAAAACCATGATTTTTAGGTAAATGCGAATGAAAATAAAGAAAAAGCTAGCATAAAATGTTAGCATGCCAATGTTAGCATGCTAACATAGGATAAGTTAGCATACTTCTAAAATGACGGGGTGTATCAAAGACCCTTATTTATAGGATGGAACAAATGAAAATGAAGAAAAAGCTAGCATAAAACGTTAGCATGCCAATGTTAGCATGCTAACATACGATAAATTAGCATACTTCTAAGATGACGTGAAGTATCAAAAACCATGATTTTTAGGTAAATGCGAATGAAAATAAAGAAAAAGCTAGCATAAAATGTTAGCATGCCAATGTTAGCATGCTAACATAGGATAAGTTAGCATACTTCTAAAATGACGGGATGTATCAAAAACCCTTATTTATAGGATGGAACAAATGAAAATGAAGAAAAGGCTAGCATAAAACGTTAGCATGCCAATGTTAGCATGCTAACATAGGATAAGTTAGCATACTTCTAAAATGACGGGATGTATCAAAAACCCTTATTTATAGGATGGAACAAATGAAAATGAAGAAAAGGCTAGCATAAAACGTTAGCATGCCAATGTTAGCATGCTAACATACGATAAATTAGCATACTTCTAAGATGACGTGAAGTATCAAAAACCATGATTTTTAGGTTGATGCGAAAAAAGAAAAAAAAGCTAGTATAAAATGTTAGCATGCCAATGTTAGCATGCTTACATAGGATAAGTTAGCACATTTTAAGATGATGCCAAGTATATAAATCCATGATATTTGGGCTTGAACCAATGAAAATGAAGAAAAAGCTAGCATAAAATGTTAGCATGCTAACATAGGATAAGTTAGCATACTTCCAAGATGACGTGAAGTATCAAAAACCATAATTTTTAGGTTGATGCGGGGGGGAAATCTAGTCTAAAATGTTAGCATGCCAATCTTAGCATGCTAACATAGGATAAGTTAGCAAATTTTAAGATGACACCAAGTATAAAAATCCATGATTTTTAGGATCAAACCAAATGAAAATGAAGGAAAAAAGCTAGCATAAAATGTTAGCACGCTAACATAGGATAAGTTAGCATACTTCCAAGATGACGTGAAGTATCAAAAACCATGATTTTTAGGATTCAATATACATGAGTTAAAATCCTGATAGCTTGATGCTAATTTACATTGGATTTTCCATACGTAGGCTGCGGTTAGCATTAGCGATTTTACACGGCGATTTCAACACCTCCAAATGTGTTAATTAAAACTTCGACTAAGATGCACGTTGCAATCAAACAGCTGCTGTGTAATAAGTACAGTACTTACAGTATTAACACTTTTCAGGGCGCGACAAAAACCTAAACGACACACCGTAAACTATACACTACTGCCCTCTAATGTCTTGCCCTTGCAACTGTCATTTTACCCCCCAAAAAAACCGCCCAATTTTTACAAAATGTGCTAGCTTAATGCTAATTTACATTGGATTTTCCGTTTCCGGGTGTTGTTGATAAATGTCTGTGGCTTTGCCTATTAGAGTTTTAACTTGCACTTACAGATGTAGCGACCGACTGTAGTTGCCGACGGTGGTTTTCTGACGTGTTCCTGAGCCCATGTGGTGATATCCTTTACGCGCTGATGTCGCTTTTTGACGCGGTACATATGTTGCCATCATATATGTTGCCATCATGGACGCCCCTGCTTATTTCAGCAAAACGATGCCAAGCCACGGAGACTGTTGAACAACTTAAGCTGTACGTCAAGCAAGAACGGGAAAGAATACCAAAAAACAATTGGAAATGCGGACTCGTCAGACCCAAAGAACATTTTTCCACTTTGCATCAGTCCATTTTAGATGAATTCGGGCCCGGCGAAGCCGGCGCCGTTTCCGGGTGTTGTTGATAAATGTCTGTGGCTTTGCCTATTAGAGTTTTAACTTGCACTTACAGATGTAGCGACCGACTGTAGTTGCCGACGGTGGTTTTCTGACGTGTTCCTGAGCCCATGTGGTGATATCCTTTACACACTGATGTCGCTTTTTGACGCGGTACATATGTTGCCATCATGGACGCCCCTGCTTATTTCAGCAAAACGATGCCAAGCCACGGAGACTGTTGAACAACTTAAGCTGTACGTCAAGCAAGAACGGGAAAGAATTCCAAAAAACAATTGGAAATGCGGACTCGTCAGACCCACAGAACATTTTTCCACTTTGCATCAGTCCATTTTTAGATGAATTCGGGCCCGGCGAAGCCGGCGCCGTTTCCGGGTGTTGTTGATAAATGTCTGTGGCTTTGCCTATTAGAGTTTTAACTTGCACTTACAGATGTAGCGACCGACTGTAGTTGCCGACGGTGGTTTTCTGACGTGTTCCTGAGCCCATGTGGTGATATCCTTTACACGCTGACGTCGCTTTTTGACGCGGTACATATGTTGCCATCATATATGTTGCCATCATGGACGCCCCTGCTTATTTCAGCAAAACGATGCCACGCCACGGAGACTGTTGAACAACTTATTTTTCCACTTTGCATCAGTCCATTTTTAGATGAATTCGGGCCCAGCGAAGCCGGCGCCGTTTCCGGGTGTTGTTGATAAATGTCTGTGGCTTTGCCTATTAGAGTTTTAACTTGCACTTACAGATGTAGCGACCGACTGTAGTTGCCGACGGTGGTTTTCTGACGTGTTCCTGAGCCCATGTGGCGATATCCTTTACACGCCGATGTCGCTTTTTGACGCGATACATACAGACCCAAAGAACATTTTTCCACTTTGCGTCAGTCCATTTTTAGATGAATTCGGGCCAAGCGAAGCCGGCGCCGTTTCCGGGTGTTGTTGATAAATGTCTGTGGCTTTGCCCATTAGAGTTTTAACTTGCACTTACAGATGTAGCGACTGACTGTAGTTGCCGACGATGGTTTTCTGACGTGTTCCTGAGCCCATGTGGTGATATCCTTTACACACTGATGCGGTACCGCCTGAGGGGATGGAAGGTCCGCAATATCATGGCTTACGTGCAGTGATTTCTCCAGATCCTCCGAACCTTTTGACGACATTACGGAGCGTGGATGGTGAAATCCCTAAATTCCTTGCAATAGCTTGGTTGATAAATGTTGTCCTCAAACAATTTGCTCAGGCATTTGTCGACAAAGTGGTGACCCTCGCCCCCGTCCTTGTTTTTACACCCAATCATGGCACCCACCTGTTCCCAATTAGCCCGTTCTACCTGTGGGATGTTCCAAATACGTGTTTTGACGAGCACTCCTCAACTTCCTCGGTCTTTTTTGCCACTTGTGCCAGCTTATTTTAAACACGTTGCAGGCATCAAATTCCAAACGAGCTAATATTAGCACAATCAATACAAATCATCGTGTTCTGTTTTTATTTACCATTTACACAACGTGGCCACGTCACTGCTTTTGAGTCAAACGGGTGTTGTTGATAACCTCCAAGCACGCCTGGTCTCCTTCCTGTGCAGCGAAAGCCACGGCAAGCTGACGGTCTTCTCCATGAAAGCCATGCTGTCCACGATGTGCGGCGGCAAGATCGTGGACAAGCTGCGCTGTGAGTGTGAAGAGTAGTTCCCCCGCCCGGCCACACGAGGGTGCTGTGGTCCAGCTAAATGCTTTTGTTGCTGTGTTGTCCCGCAGATATTTTCTCGCAGATCTCCGACTCGAGCGGCGTGATGGTGTTCGCCAAGTTCGACCAGTTCCTCCGCGAGGTGCTCAAGCTCCCCACCGCCGTCTTCGAGGGGCCCTCCTTTGGCTACACCGAGCACTCGCTGAGGACCTGCTTCCCCCAGCAGGTGGGAGGAGGAACAACTTTAGCATCTCACCTGTGTGTGTGTGTGTGTGTGTGTGTGTGTGTGTGTGTGTGTGTGTGTGTGTGTGTGTGTGTGTGTGTGTGTGTGTGTGTGTGTGTGTGTGTGTGTGTGTGTGTGTGTGTGTGTGTGTGTGTGTGTGTGTGTGTGTGTGTTCTGGCAATGCATCAATTGGGGGTTAAATCACCAAAAATGATTCCCGGGCGTGGCCGCCGCTGCTGCTCACTGCTCCCCTCACCTCCAAGGGGGGTGATCAAGGGTCAAATGCGGAGAGTAATTCCGAGTGTGTGTGAGACAATCATTGGTACTAGGGATGTCCGATAATGGCTTTTTGCCGATATTCCCATATTGTCCAACTCTTTAATTACCGATACCGACATCAACCGATACATGCAGTTGTGGAATTAACACATTATTATGCCTAATTTGGACAACCAGGTATGGTGAAGATAAGGTCCTTTTTAAAAAAAAATTGTAAAATAAGATAAATAAATTAAAAACATTTTCTTGAATAAAAAAGAAAGTAAAACAATATAAAAACAGTTACATAGAAACTAGTAATGAATGAAAATGAGTAAAATTAACTGTTAAAGGTTAGTACTATTAGTGGAGCAGCAGCACGCACAATCATGTGTGCTTACGGACTGTATCCCTTGCAGACTGTATTGATATATATTGATATATAATGTAGGAAGCAGAATATTAATAACAGAAAGGGAGGTTTTTTGGGTTGGTGCACTAATTGTAAGTGTATCTTGTGTTTTTTATGTGGATTTAATAAAAAAACAAAAACAAACAAACAAAAAAAAACGATACAGATTATAAAAAAACGATACCGATAATTTCGATATTACATTTTAACGCATTTATCGGCCGATAATATCGGCAGGCCGATATTATCGGCCGATGGATTTAATTTAAAAAAAAAAAACCCGATACAGATTATAAAAAAAAACGATACCGATAATTTCCGATATTACATTTTAGCGCATTTATCGGCCGATATTATCGGACATCCCTAATTGGTACTTTAACTTTTTAACTTAAAAAATGGTGACATTTGTCGTGTAAAATTCTGACTTTTTTTCACACTATTGCCCATTTTTTTGTTGTAGTAAAAAAAAATAATTTTTTTTTTTTTTTTTTTTTGTCATAGAGAAATACAATCATGTGTGCTTACGGACTGTATCCCTTGCAGACTGTATTGATATATATTGATATATAATGTATATATTGTGTTTTTTATGTTGATTTAATTTAAAAAACTTTTTTTTTTTTTTTTTTTTTTAAAGTTCTTGGGGGAGGGGGGGGTGGTAAAAAAAAAAGTATTTATTTTTTTATTTTTATTTTTTGTCATAGAGAAATACAATCATGTGTGCTTACGGACTGTATCCCTGCAGACTGTATTACTCTATATTGATATATAATGTATATATTGTGTTTTTTATGTTGATTTAATTTTAAAAAAAAAAAATATATATATATATATATATATTTTTTTTTTTTTAACTTCTTGTGCGGCCGCGGCCCGGTACCAATCGGTCCGCGGCCCGGTGGTTTGGGACCACTGCCTTAAAAGGGAAACCTTTTTAAATGATAGTCAGATCCATTCTGAAGATGCCTAAGTGATTTTTAAGCTTTGGCCCATATTTAATTTGAACTTTTTATTTGTATTTTTTAAATGGTCCTCAGTAGTAAAGTACAAATTTGTGTGAATTATGCAAAATTATTCAAATTTGGTCCCCATGAAGCATATTAACTCTTTTTCCCCAGTAAGAATGATCAGCACATTACTTCATCAATCCAGAGATTGGCCATTTTTCCTCATTTTTTTTATGCCTCCACAACCTGTAGAAAGGTTGCTCCCCACAAGTCCTGATCAAAAACTTGGTCCCCATTCCGAATGATAACCAGTATGTGTGTGTGTGTGTGTGTGTGTGTGTGTGTGTGTGTGTGTGTGTGTGTGTGTGTGTGTTTGCGTCTAGAAGAAGATCGTGCTGAACACTTTTTTGGACGTGTTGATGGCGGACCCCCCACCTCAATGCCTCGTCTGGCTGCCGCTGATGCACCGACTCGCCAACGTCGAAAATGGTAATTAGCACAACAAAAAAAACCCCGCCTCCGATCCATTAGCCGCAAAGCGTCCTGTCAAAAAACTCCAAAAAATTTTTTTTTTTTTTTTTTACAAAACGTGTTAGCTCGATGCTAATTTACATTGGATTCGCCATAGATAGGCTGCTATTAGCATTAGCGATTTTACATGGCGGTTTCAACACCTCCAATTTTGTTAATTAAAACTTCAACTAAGATACATGTTACAATCCATCAGCTGATGTGTAATAAGTACAATACTTACAGTATGAACACTTTTTAGGGCGCAACAAAAACCTAAACGACACACCATAAACTATACACTACTGCCCTCTAATGTCTTGGCCTTGCAACTGTCATTGACTCACAAAAAAAATGCTCCTCTTTTACAAAATTTACTAGCTTGATGCTAATTTCCATTGGCTTTGCCATAGATAGGCTGCTATTAGCATTAGCGATTTTACATGGCAAGTTCAACACCGCCAAATTTGTGAATAAAATTTGAACTAAGATGCACGTTACAATCAAACAGCTGATGTGTAATAAGTACAATACCTGCAGTATGGACACTTTTTAGGGCGCAACAAAAAACTGAAATAATTAAATCAATAATTAAATATGGAGGGTCAAGTGGGACAAAATTAGATAAATACATGTTTAAATTGTTAATTAGATGTTTCCTTAATTTATTTAATGGGAATTTCCATTTAATGTATTAATCATTTGATGAATATATTAAATGTTTAATTATTTATGTAGCATTTCATCTTTGCTGATTTAATGGATTCTTTCATGATTTAATTATTTCATGATTTAAGTAATCTTTTTGTGATTTCATTATTTATTTATTTACTTCATCAATCTATTTTGTCGGTCAAACTCAGCATTTCAAAGTCAGTGGGCGGGGCTTACACAAATCTAGTCCAGTGATTGAAATAATAAAAATAAAATAATTAAATATGGAGGGTCAAGTGGGACAAAATTAGATAAATAAATGTTTAAATTATTACTTAGATGTTTCCTTAATTTATTTAAAGTGAATTTCCATTTAATTTTTTTTTATCATTTGATGAATAAATTAAATGTTTCATTATTTTTTTTTTTTTATCTTTGCTGATTTAATGAATTATTTCATGATTTAAGTAATTTTTTTGTGATTTCATTATTTATTTATTTACTTCATCAATTTATTTTGTCGGTCAAACTCAGCCATCAAAGTCAGTGGGCGGGGCTTACACAAATGTAGTCCAGTGATTGAAATAATAAAAATAAAATAATTAAATATGGAGGGTCAAATGGGACAAAATTAGATAAATAAATGTTAAAATTATTACTTAGACGTTTCCTTAATTTATTTAATGTGAATTTCCATTTAATTTTTTTATCATTTGATGAATAAATTAAATGTTTTATTTATTTATTTATTTTTTTATCTTTGCTGATTTAATGAATTATTTCATGATTTAAGTAATTTTTTTGTGATTTCATTATTTATTTATTTACTTCATCAATTTATTTTGTCTGTCAAACTCAGCCATCAAAGTCAGTGCAGTGATTGAAATAGTAAAAATAAAATAATTAAATCAATAATTAAATATGGAGGGTCAAGTGGGACAAAATTAGATAAATCCGTCTTTAAATTATTACTTAGATGTTTCCTTAATGTATTTAATGTGAATTTCCATTAAATTTTGGAATCATTTGATGAATAAATTAAATGTTTAATTATTTATGTACCATTTCATCTCTGCTGATTTAATGGATTCTTTCATGATTTAATTATTTCATGATTTAAGTCATTTTTGGTGATTTCATTATTTATTTATTTACTTTAGCAAAAAAAAAAAAAAGTCAGTGGGCGGGGCTTACACAAATCTAGTCCAGTGATTGAAATAATCCAAAATAAAATAATTAAATGTATTTTTAAATTAAATGACACATTTTATAAGATATTTATTATATAATTATAATTAATTAATGACACATGTTGAAGATTAAATTAATTTATTTTTGTCCGATTTGACCCTCTATACAAAACATCAACTACGCTTATCCACACAAGAGCTCCGCCTCTTTAAAATCCTCCAGCCAATCACATTTCTCTCCCCTCCCCTCCAGTCTTCCATCCGGTGGAATGTTCCTATTGCCGGAGCGAGAGCATGATGGGTTTCCGCTACAGGTGCCAACAGTGCCACGGCTACCAGCTGTGCCAGAGCTGCTTCTGGCGGGGCCACGCCAACGGTCCCCATAGCAACCAGCACCAGATGAAGGAGCACTCGTCCTGGGTAAGATGAGGTGAAAAGTCGATATCGCTCTCGCGGTGGAAATTGTATTCATTGTTGATTGGCTCCAGAGATAAATACAAAAAAATGAACCATTTAGTAGTGAGTTATAATGACAGTGATAATGATACTTGGAAGATACTTTTTTGGTGTGTTTTGGTGAAAAAAATGTTTTCAGAGTTATAATGATAGTTGGAGGAAACTTTTTCCCTGTTTTTGTGTATTTAAAAAAAACACTTTAGCAGTGAGTTATAAGGATAGTGATACTGATGCTTGGAAGAAAAGTTGTTTGTGTGTGTGTGTTGTGTTTTTGTGTAAAAACACTTTAGCTGTTATTTATAATGATAGTGATAATGATAATTGGAAAAAAAAAGATTTGTGTAAAAAAAACACAATTTTTTATATGTAATGATAGTTATAATGGTACTTGGAAGAAACTTCCTTTTTGGATGTTGTTTTTGTGTTTAAAAAAACCCACTATATTTTATATATAGTATAATGATAGTGATAATGATACTTGGAAAAAAAAACAATTTGTGTAAAAAAAATTTTTTGTGTAAAAAAAAAACGTTTTTTGTGTAAAAAAAAATTTTTTGTGTAATAAAAACACTTTAGATACACTATATGATAGTGCTATACTTGGAAGAAACTGTTTTTTTTGTGTTTTTGTGTAAAAACACTAGCTGTTATTTATACTGATAGTGATAATGATACTTGGGAAAAACTTTCTTTTAGGGTGTTTTGTTTTTATGTAAAAGTACACTACTTTTTTTTATTTGGAATGATAGTGTTAATGATACTTGGGAAAAAAAATTGTGTAAAAAAACATTTTTTTGTGTAAAAAAAATATTTTTTTGTGTAAAAAAACATTTTTTGTGTAAAAGAAACAACCCCTTTAGATACACTTTATGATAGTGATATACTTGGAAGAAAGGTTTTTTTTTGGTGTTTTTGTGTAAAAAAAAACACTAGCTGTTATTTATAATGATAGTGATAATGATACTTGGAAAAAACTTTCTTTTAGAGTGTTTTGTTTTTATGTAAAAATACACTAGTTTTTATTTGGAATGATAGTGTTAATGATACTTGGGGAAAAAAATGGTGTAAAAAAACCCAACATTTTTTTGTGTAAAAAAACATTTTTTTGTGTAAAAAAAACATTTTTTTGTAAAAAAAAAAACATTTTTTTTTGTAAAAAAACATTTTTTTGTGTAAAAATAAAAAATTTTGTGTAAAAAAAATATTTTTTGTGTAAAAAAACCCACATTTCTTTGTGTAAAAAAAAAAAAATTTTGTGTAAAAAAAAAATATTTTTTTTGTGTAAAAAAACATTTTTTTGTGTAAAAACACTAGCTGTTATTATACTGATAGTGATAATGATACTTGGGAAAAACTTTCTTTTAGGGTGTTTTGTTTTTATGTAAAAATACACTAGTTTTTATTTGGAATGATAGTGTTAATGATACCTGGGGGAAAAAAATTGTGTAAAAAATAATTTTTTTGTGTAAAAAAAACATTTTTTGTGTAAAAAAAAAAAATCATTTTTTCGTGTAAAAAAATATTTTTTGTGTGAAAAAAATATTTTTTGTGTAAAAAAAACATTTTTTTTGTGTAAAAAAACATTTTTTTTGTGTAAAAAAAATATTTTTTTGTGTAAAAAAAATATTTTTTTGTGTAAAAAAAATATTTTTTTGTGTAAAAAAAAACATTTTTTTGTGTAAAAACACAAGCTGTTATTTATACTGATAGTAATAATGATACTTGGGAAAAACTTTCTTTTAGGGTGTTTTGTTTTTATGTAAAAATACACTAGTTTTTATTTGGAATGATAGTGTTAATGATACTTGGGGGGAAAAATTGTGTTAAAAAAAGCATTTGTTTGTGTAAAAAATCATTTTTTTGTGTAAAAAAACATTTTTTTGTGTAAAAACACTAGCTGTTATTATACTGATAGTGATAATGATACTTGGGAAAAACTTTCTTTTAGGGTGTTTTGTTTTTATGTAAAAATACACTAGTTTTTATTTGGAATGATAGTGTTAATGATACCTGGGGGAAAAAAATTGTGTAAAAAATCATTTTTTTGTGTAAAAAAACCATTTTTTTGTGTAAAAAAAACATTTTTTTGTGTAAAAAAAACATTTTTTTGTGTAAAAAAAAAAACATTTTTTTGTGTGAAAAAAAACATTTTTTTGTGTAAAAAAATATTTTTTGTGTGAAAAAAATATTTTTTGTGTAAAAAAAAAAACATTTCTTTGTGTAAAAAAAACATTTTTTGTGTAAAAAAAACAACATTTTTTTGTGTAAAAACACAAGCTGTTATTTATGCTGATAGTAATAATGATACTTGGGAAAAACTTTCTTTTAGGGTGTTTTGTTTTTATGTAAGAATACACTAGTTTTTATTTGGAATCATAGTGTTAATGATACTTGGAAAATATTTTTTTTGTGTAAAAAAAACAATTTTTTTGTGTAAAAAAAACAATTTTTTTGTGTAAAAAAAACAATTTTTTTGTGTAAAAAAAAACAATTTTTTTGTGTAAAAAAAATAATTTTTTTGTGTAAAAAAAATAATTTTTTTGTGTAAAAAAAATCATTTTTTTGTGTAAAAAAATAATACTTTTTTTGTGTGAAAAAAAACATTTTTTGTGTAAAAAAACATTTTTTTGTGTAAAAAAAAATAATTTTTTTGTGTAAAAAAAAATAATTTTTTTGTGTAAAAAAAAAAAAATTTTTTTGTGTAAAAAAAAAAATCCTTTTTTTTGTGTAAAAAAAATAATAATTTTTTTTGTGTAAAAAAAAAAAATTTTGTGTAAAAAAACCAAATTTTTTTGTGTAAAAAAAACACATTTTTTTGTGTAAAAAAAACATTTTTTTGTGTAAAAAAAAAATTTGTTTGTGTAAAAAAAAACATTTTTTGTGTAAAAACACAGCTGTTATTTATACTGATAGTAATAATGATACTTGGGAAAAACTTTCTTTTAGGGTGTTTTGTTTTTATGTAAAAATACACTAGTTTTTATTTGGAATGATAGTGTTGATACTTGGGGAAAAAAAATTGTGTAAAAAATATTTTTTTTGTGTAAAAAAAACATTTTTTTGTGTAAACAAAACATTTTTTTGTGTAAAAAAAAACAACTTTAGATACACTTTATGATAGTGATATAGGTTTTTTTTGTGTGTTTTTGTGTAAAAAAAACACACTAGCTTTTATTTATAGTGATTATTTTTAGTATACATTTTTTTTCGGTGTTGTGTTTGTGTGTAAAAAAAACACTTTAGCGGTGACTTATAATGATACTCAAAAAACCTTTTTGTGTGTATAAAAACAACACTTTACTGGTTATTTATAATAATAGTAATAATAATACATGGGGGTAACTTTTTTAAGGTGGTGTTTTTCTGTAAAAAAAACAACTTTAGCTGTTATTTACAGTATAATCCATCCATTTTCTACAGCTTGTCCCCCTGGGGGTCAAGGGGTGATATTGATAATGAGACTTGTAAGAAACTAACTTTTTTGCTTTGAGGGTTAGTTATGATAGTGAAGATAATACTTGGAAGATACTTTTTTTATTGGAAGTGTTGCAGGCTGGGATTGGTTTGGAGTTGTGAAAGTATCATTATCACTGTCGTTATAACTAACTGCTAAAAAGTATTTTGTGTGCGTGGTCTTTGTTGTGAGGCTGACCCTTCTCCGCCGGGGTCTTTGCAGAAGTCTCCCGCCAAAAAGCTGAGCCACGCCATCAGTAAATCTCTGGGCTGCGTCCCCATCGGAGAGCCCCCCCACCCCGTGTTCCCCGAGCAGGCCGAGAGACCCCAAGACCCCCCCCACACCGTGTAAGTGTCAGCGCCCGCGTCCTCGCGCCGCTTACCCTATTTCCCAGACTATAAGGCGCACTTCAAATCCTTTCGTTTTCTCAAAACTGGACAGTGCGCCTTATAACCTAATGCACCTAATGTACGGGATGATCCTGGTTGTGCTTACCGACCTCCAAGCTATTTTATTTGGTGCAAGGTGTAATGATAAGTGTGACCAGTAGATGGCAGTCACATTACGACTACCGGAGTCAGAGATGCAAGTATTATTATGGTGTGTGTATAAGGTAAGACATATTATCTGCCGTTTTGTTTCGCAATATTATGCAAAACAAACTTTTCTTACCTTTTGGTACCTGCTGATCTGTTTTTGGGATCTGCATAAGTCATTTATCAACAACACCCGGGGACGGGTGTTGTTGATAAATGCTCGGGCCCAACTTCGCGGGGCCCGAGCTCATCTAAGATGGACTGATGGAACGTGGAAAAAGTGTTCCGTGGTCTGACGAGTCCACATTTCAAATTGTTTTCTGGAAACCGTCGACGTTGTGTCCTCCTGAGCAAATTGTTTAAGAACAACATTTATCAACCAGCTATCGCAAGGAATTTGGGGATTTCACCATCTACGCTCCGTGATATCATCAAAAGGTTCAGAGAATGTGGAGAAATCACTGCACGTAAGCCATGATATTACGCACCTTGGATCCCTCAGGCGGTACTGCATCAAAAAGCGACGTCAGTGTGTAAAGGATATCACCACATGGGCTCGGGAACGCTTCAGAAAACCACTGTCGGTAACTACAGTTGGTCGCTACATCTGTAAGTGCAAGTTAAAACTCTACTGTGCAAAGCCAAAGTCATTTATCAACAACACCCGGAAATGCCGCTGGCTTTACTCACAGCAAAATACTCCAGAGATTGAGTGTTTTCAAACAAAAAAACATGTATATGTGCCAAGTGTTCCCATGTCTACAAAAGTCTTCCCTCAGACTGGATGGTTGGCAGGAACGCTGCCAAGTTTTGTCATTGATGACACATTAGAGGAATGTTGTTGCCAATCCTAGAAGTGTGTGTGTGTGTGTGTGTGTGTGTGTGTGTGTGTGTGTGTGTGTGTGTGTGTGTGTGTGTGTGTGTGTGTGTGTGTGTGTGTGTGTGTGTGTGTGTGTGTGTGTGTGTGTTTTCTTGTATTTATACCCTTCTTGAGACATCAACAAGGAAAAGTGATGACATAAATCATGGTCCCAATAACATTGCATCTAATAGACAATGTCTCATTTGCACCCCCTGGTGGTGACATCTATCAACATTTTCAAATAGACTGCGTGTCGGTTTTAAAAGTGCTCCCCCTCTGGTCAACATATGAACTAACAAGTGTGTGTAAGAATTTGTAAGTGCTCCCCCTCTGGTCAACATATGAAATAACAAGTGTGTGTCAAAATTTGAAGGGCCCCCCCTCTGGTCAACATATGAAATAACAAGTGTGTAAGAATTTTAAAGGGCCCCCTCTCTGGTCAACATATGAAATAACAAGTGTGTGTAAGAATTTTAAAGGGCCCCCTCTGGTCAACATATGAAATAACAAGTGTGTGTCAGAATTTGTAAGTGCTCCCCCTCTGGTCAACATATGAAATAACAAGTGTGTGTAAGAATTTTAAAGGGCCCCCTCTCTGGTCAACATATGAAATAACAAGTGTGTGTCAGAATTTGTAAGTGCTCCCCCTCTGGTCAACATATGAAATAACAAGTGTGTGTAAGAATTTTAAAGGGCCCCCTCTGGTCAACATATGAAATAACAAGTGTGTGTAAGAAATTTAAATGCGCCCCCTTTGGCCAAAATTAATGGAAAAAAAATAAATAAATATATATATATATATATATATATATATATATATATATATATATATATATATATATATATATATATATATATATATATATATATATATATATATATATATATATATAGAGAGAGAGAGAGACATACTGTAATAAATAATGAAGATTAAAAAACAATTACAAAGAAAACATTTAAAAATAAAAAAAATGTACTAAAATCAGTTTTTTTCTCACAATGTGTCGACTTTTTTCTAATAAAATTGGTAACAATTTCTCATATTCTTTCTGCTTCTGTAATATTGCAATATTTTCTCGTAAAATTATTACTTTTTCAATGTAAAAGTATTACTTTTTAATGCAAAATGGTGACATTTGTCGTATAAAATTCTGACTTTTATCACAATATCGCCCATTTTTTTGTTGTTCTTGTAAAATAGTGACATATTTTGAGTAAAATTATGACTTTTCCGAGTAAAATTGCTGATTGTTATTATAATATTGCCAACATGTTTAAGTTTTCTGATAAAATTGTGACTTTTGTCGATTTGAGTTACGACTCTTTGCATCAAATTGCCAAAATGTTAAGCTTTTCTTGTAAAATTGCGACTGTTATCGAGTAAAATTCCAACTTTTATCATAATATTGCATAAATTATGACTTTGCCGAGTAAAATTCCGATTACAATACGGAAAACCATTGCATCTAATAGAGAGCCAAATACTAGAGTCCGTGAACATTGCGCCAAAGTCAGGATTTTTTTGTTGATTTAATGTGCATACAAAAGTAAACATTTTGGAGTAAAATTATGACTTTTGTCAACATTTTGCCAAGTAAAATTTCCAATTATTATTATAATATTGCCAAAACGTTAAAAGTATTCGGAGGTCTCAAGAAGGTAAGAAATACAAGAGTGTGTGTGTGTGTGTGTGTGTGTGTGTGTGTGTTTTCTTGTATTTCTACCCTTCTTGAGACATGAAGAAGGAAAAGTAGCTTCCATATGAGGAGGTGTGAACAAGTGAGGACATAAATCATCGTCCGAATAACAAAAACAAACAAAAATACTGCAATAACATACTGTAATAACTTGAAGTAAATAATGAAGATTAAAAACAATTACAAACAAAACATTTACCAAAAAAATAAATAACTAAAATCAGTCTTTTTTTCACAATGTGTCGACTTTTTTCTTATAAAGTCGGTAAAAATTTCTCATATTCTTTCTGCTTCTGTAATACTGTGATATTTTCACGTAAAATTGTTACTTTTCTAATGTAAAATTATTACTTTTTAATGCAAAATGGTGACATTTGTCGTATAAAATTCTGACTTTTATCACAATATTGCCCATTTTTTTGTTGTTCATATAAAATAGTGACATATTTGGAGTAAATTATGACTTTGCCGAGTAAAATTCCGATTACAATACGGAAAACCATTGCATCTAATAGAGAGCCAAATACTAGAGTCCGTGAACATTGCTCCAAAGTCAGGATTTTTTTGCATACAAAAGTAAACATTTTGGAGTAAAATTATGACTTTTGTCAACATTTTGCCAAGTAAAATTTCCAATTATTATTATAATATTGCCAAAACGTTAAAAGTATTCGGAGGTCTCAAGAAGGTAAGAAATACAAGAGTGTGTGTGTGTGTGTGTGTGTGTGTGTGTGTGTGTGTGTGTGTGTGTGTGTGTGTGTGTGTGTGTGTGTGTGTGTGTGTGTGTGTGTGTGTGTGTGTTGCTGCCACTCTTTGATCCCAGATTGAACAGACGCTGTCTTCTCCTCGCTGTTTTGATGGCGTTTTCAAGCGTTGTGGCCGCCACTTGACAGCCGAGGAAGGCTGCAGGCTTTTAAACCACCAAAATAGCAGAGAATAAAGATGACAACAATAAAGATGACATCATCACACGGCAGCTTGTGATGCAGCAACATTCCTCCAATGACTACATTCAGTGTCAGGGGTGGGGGCCAAACCACTTCTACTGAGGGCCACGCAATGTTTGTATGTGTAAAAAAACCCACAAACTATGACATATTTGAAGTGAAGTCATTGATGATATTGATTTTGATTCATTATTATTTTTGGAGCATTGACAGTGTATTTAATTTTTAAATGACACTAAGAGGTCTCAGGGATCCAGAAAGGGCCCAATCATAAAAGTAAAAAAAATAATAAAAATAAATAAATAAATAAAAAGACCTATAATAATAATAAGCAACCTCAAAGTGTATTAAAAATGTTTTAAATAAAAAGATAAAAATAAAAAATAAAAACTAGAACAGCAAAATAGCTAAAATTAGTATGCATATATCTAAAAAATAAAAAAGGCTTTTTTAAAAAGAAGGGTTTTTAAGCCTTTTTTTTTAAATATCCACAGTCTGTGGTGCCCTCAGGTGGTCAGGGAGAGCGTTCCACAGACTGTGGAACGCTCTTTTTGTCTTTCTTGCTCTCTCCTCCTGTCTCCCTTTTTTACTTTTTCTCTCTCCTTATCTCTAGCTCTCTCGCTTTATCTCCCTCTCTCTCTCTCTCTCTCTCTCTCTCTCTGTCTCTTTTGCTCTTGCTCTTTCTCGTGCTCTCTTTTTCGCTCTCTCTCTATCTTTCTTGCTCTCTCACTCTCCCTGTCTCCCTCCTTTTCTTTTTCTCTGTTTTTCAATTCAATTCAATTCAATTCAATTCAATTCAAAGGGGCTTTATTGACATGGGAAACAAACGTTTACATTGCCAAAGCCAGCCTTAAAACAATCAATCAAAACAATTAAAATGTATCAAACTTAAGCACCTATTGAAATTAAAAGTATGTACAATTAAAATATAGGTCTACTATACTAAAGAGCTGTGTGAACAGAGCTGTGTCACATTGCAACTTTAAAAATGTTAAGACTAATTAAAATATAACATTATAGTAATAAAATAAGATAAACTATAGAGTTGTGCAAAACGTTTAAATAAAGATGCATATATGTATACATTCAAGTAAAGATGGCTTAAAAATAGCAGCAGTTTTCCAAGTGTATTTGACCGTATATGCTCTGTTTGTGGGTAGATCTATGTACAGATGTCCGTATAGTACAAATAGTGCAGGAATAGTCTTTATGGTGGTTGTATTCCATTGGATGTCCTTTTCTTGTTGCAACGGCTCACGAATCTTGCTGCTGTGTTTGCACATTGCTTTACTTCCCCCAGTAGGTATGGGAGTTTGTCGTTAATTGTCATGTTTTCAAACTCTCTTTGGGTATTTGCCATTTGTGGGAAGTATATGTCTCTGATGTCTTGGTACAGTGGGCAGGTTGTTAGGAAGTGCAGTTCAGTTTCTACCGCACCCTGTGTGCATTGGTTGCACAGTCTGTCTTCTCTTGGGAGCCAGGTCTGCCTATGGCGGCCTTTCTCGATGGCTAGGCTGTGCTCACTGAGTCTGTACATAGTCAAGGATCTCCTTAGTTTTGGATCGGTCACAGTGCTCAGGTATTCTGCCAATGTGTATTCTCTGTGTAGGGCCAAATAGCATTCCAATTTGCTCTGGTTTTGGGTTGATTCTTTCCAATGTGTCAGATAGTTTTCTTTTTGTTTTCTTATAATTTGGTTTAGTCCAGTGTGGTTTCTGTCTGGTGGTTTTGCTTGTGTTTGTGAGCAGAGTCCCTGAACCAGCTGGCTGAGCGGGCATCTCTCTAGGGTCTCTCTGTAGGTGAGGGCTTTGTTATGGAGCGTGTCTGGGTCACTTTCTTTTAAGTGGTTATAAAATTTGACTGCTCTCTTTTGGATCTTGATTATTAGTGGGTATCTTCCTAATTCTGCTCTGCATGCATTATTTGGTGTTTTCCGTTGGGTGCGGAGAATGGATTTGCAAAATTCTGCATGCAGAGTCTCGATTTGGTGTTTGTCCCATTTTGCAAAATCTTGGTTAGCAAGAGGGCCCCAGACCTCGCAGCCGTACAGGGAAATGGGTTCTATGACGGAGTCTAATATTTTGAGCCAGATTTGAATAGGAATGTCTAGTTTGATGTTCCTTTTGATAGCGTAGAAAGCCCTTCTTGCCTTATCTCTCAGGTCGTTCACAGCTTGGTTGAAATTCCCTGTGGCACTGATGTTTAGGCCGAGATAGGTATAGTTTTTTGTGTATTCTAGGGCAGTTGTATCTAGGAGGAATTTGTGTTTGTGGTGATGGAGGCTGGGTCTTTTTTGGAATATCATAACTTTTGTCTTGGTTAGGTTGACTGTCAATGCCCAGGTCTTGGAAAATGTGTGTAGAAGATCAAGGTGCTGTTGTAGACCTTCTTTTGTTGGAGACAGCAGCACCAGATCGTCTGCAAACAGTAGGCATTTGGCTTCTGCGTCTACTAGGGGGATGCCAGGTGATGCAGCTTGTTCCAATGTTTTTGCCAATTCATTGATGTATATGTTGAAGAGGGTTGGACTCAAACTGCATCCCTGTCTAACCCCACGGCCTTGAGGAAAGAAGTCTGTATGTTTTTCACCAATCTTCACTGCACATTTGTTGTTGGTGTACATTGACTTTATGATGTCATATGTTTTCCCTCCGATGCCACTTTCTAGCAATTTGTATAGCAGACCCTCGTGCCAGATTGAGTCGAATGCTTTTTGGAAGTCAACAAAGCAGGAGTATATTTTGCTTTTGTTTTTGTTAATTTGGTTGTCAATTAGGGTGCTGAGGGTGAAAATGTGGTCTGTTGTACGGTGATTTGGTAGGAAGCCTATTTGTGATTTGCTCAGGGCATTATTGTTTGTAAGGAAATTTACAAGTCTGTGGTTGATGATCATACAGAAGATTTTACCGAGGTTGCTGTTGACACAGATCCCACGGTAATTATTGGGGTCAAATTTGTCTCCACTTTTGTGAAGCGGTATTATTAGTCCTTGGTTCCAAATATTGGGGAAGATCCCAGAGCTAAGGACAATGTTGAGGAGTTTTAGTATAGCCAATTGGAATTTGGAGTCTGTGAATTTGATCATTTCATTTAGGATACCATCAGCACCGCAGGCCTTCTTGGTTTTAAGTGATTTTATTTTGTCCTGTAGTTCTTGTATAGTAATTGGGGAGTCTAGCGGGTTCTGGTAGTTTTTTATTGTTGACTCTAGGCTTTGTAGTTTATGTTGTATGTGTTTTTGCTGTTCATTTTTTTGTATTGGGCTATAGAGATTGGAGAAGTGGTTTACCCATACATCTCCATTTTGGATGGGTAGGTCCTCATGTTTTTGTTTGTTTAGTTTGTTCCAGTTTTCCCAGAAGTTGTTTGTTTTTATGGATTCCTCTATATCATGTAGCTGGTTTCTAACATGTTGGTCCCTTTTTTTCCTGACTGTATTTTTATACTGTTTCAGGGTTTCGCCGTATTGGAGACGTGTGTTCTGGTTGTCTGGGTCTCTGTGTTTTTGGTTTGATAGGTTTCTTAAATTTTTTCTGAGATTTTTACAGTCATTATCATACCATTTGTCGTGGGTATTAATATTCTTCCTCATTTTTCTATTTGAGGCCTTTAGGTTGGATAGGGAGGCTGTAAGGTCAAATATATTATTGAGGCTTTCTACCGCCCCGTTTACGCTTTCACTGTTGCATTGGAAGTTCTTTTCCAGGTACTGGTCTAAACATGACTGGACCTTTTGTTGCTGGATAGCATTTTGGAATTCTTCTACACTACTTTCTTTCCATTTGTAGCATTTTTTAATAGTGTGTAGTTTGTTTGGTTTTAGTACTTCCTGGTTGGGTGTTGATCTGTTCAGGTATACAGTGGTTTTGCTGTGGTCTGACAGGGGTGTTAGCGGGCTGACTGTGAACGCTCTGAGAGACGCTAGGCTGAGGTCAGTGATAAAGTAATCTACTGTACTGTTACCTAGAGATGAGCTGTATGTATATCTACCATATGAGTCCCCTCGAAGCCTGCCGTTGACTATGTACAGTCCCAGTGAGCGACAGATCTGTAGGAGTTGTGAGCCATGTTTATTTGTTGCTTGGTCAAAGTTGTTTCTGGGGGGGCATGTTTGAGAGGGGATGTTTTCCCCTCCTGGTAGGTGCTTGTCTCCCTGTGTGCTGATAGTGTCGGGCTCTCGTCCTGTCCTGGCATTGAAGTCCCCACAAACTACAATGTGGCCACAGGCCTGGAAATTGTTTATTTCGTCCTCTAGGATGGAGAACATGTCCTCCTTAAAATATGGGGACTCAATTGGGGGGATGTAGGTGGCACACAGGAAGACATTTTTTTCGGTTGACGTAAGTTCCTTATTTATTTCTAACCAGATGAAAAAAGCTCCGGTTTTGATTAGCTTTATGGAGTGGGTTAGTTCTGATTTGTACCATATTAACATACCTCCCGAGTCTCTCCCTTGTTTTACCCCTGTTAGCTTGGTGGATGGTACCAGCAGCTCTCTGTAGTTTACAGGGCAGCCAGTAGGGCCATCTCCTCTGTGCCATGTCTCTTGTAGGACAATGATGTCTGTGTTTGAGATTTCTGTGGTAAAGTCCGGGTTCCTGCTCTTAATGCCAAGGGCAGTGGACCTCAGACCTTGTATATTCCAGCTTGAAATGGTGAAAGATTTGTATTCCATTATGAAGGTGTTATATTCCAGTGGATTTGGCCTGGACTATGATTGAATAGAGCTCGCTCATTATCTGCTGCACGGTCAGCTCACAGGGTGGGGATCCACCAGGTGTGGGGTTGGCTTGTGCATTTGTGTGGTATGGGGGGGTGGGCAGGAGGGGGGTTGGCATGAGAGGAGAGGGCCTAGCCTGGGATCCCGCGGCCTGTGCATAGGTGTATAGCGTGGTCCTGGCATGGGGTGCAGATCTGTGTGGGGCAGGGTGGGCTCTGGGTGCCGCAGGTCTTCTGGGTGTAGCTCTGGGTGGGGTGTTCGTCTCTCTGTTGCTCCTGTAGGATGAAGTCGGTCTGCGGTTGAGTGCGACGTCTTTCAGGGACTTTGCAAAATGAGGGACTACTGTTTTGAGGATGTGAACAGTGTCGTACATGCTGTTCTGGTCCAGGGTGGGGTGGGATGCCAGGTAGACGTTTTGCTTCATTGCACAGTCTCTGGAGATTTGTGCGTTGAGTCGTTCTATGAAGGCAGGGTGGTAGTCCCATCTGGGTAGCAGTGCAGAAATTACTATTTTTGCACTGGGGAATGTAGAGGTGGCTTTTTCTATCACTCCCTTGACAGATTTGGCCACGTCCTCTCCTGTCTGCGTCCTCAGGTTATTTGTGCCTGTGTGGATGATGATGTGAGTGGGGGACCCCAGCTGGTCCTCTGTCAGAAGCTCCATGGCACGATTGGTATTTTGGCATTTTATTTTTTTTTACTCTGTGGTTAGGGAAGAGTCTCTTCTCGTCTACATATTTCCCATTGGAGTCCAAGAGGAGCAC
Source organism: Entelurus aequoreus (assembly GCF_033978785.1). Lineage (NCBI taxonomy): Eukaryota > Metazoa > Chordata > Actinopteri > Syngnathiformes > Syngnathidae > Entelurus > Entelurus aequoreus. Next base: position 89,774,168 of record NC_084733.1, read on the forward strand.
CACCTGTGGGCTTTCTCTTTCTTGAGATCTGGTGGAAGGTGTTGGTGCAGGGGTGTCTTGTGTTTGTGACTCCTGGCTGGTGGGGGGGGGTTGGGGGTGTTGGAGATGGGATCTCTTGGTGTGTGGCTTGATGGTTGTCGTCTGGACCTTCTTTTGTTTCCATTCTTAACGCTTCCACCTCCTTTTTTAGTTTATTCATCTCTTCCCTGATTTGAAGTGTCTCCTGTCTTGACGCCTCCCCCTTGTCTTGGAGTTTTTTAATCTCTTGCTGGAGTGTTTTCACCACAGCCCAGAGAGCAGGTCCCTCTTCCTCTGCGTCTCTGGATCTGGGTGGGGGGGTTGACTTAATTAAGTGTTCCATCTGCACTTGCTTGAGCTCCCACTGTGAGAATTTCTCCTTCAACTCTCTCATCTCCCTGAGCCAGTTGGGCTCTGCAGTGAGGTGGTCTTCTGGGCTATTGTCCTGTTCTCCAGTGGGGGAATTGTCGCAATTGTCTCTTGAGAGGATTTGCATTCTCTCTCTGATTTTGCAGAAGTCTCTCTCAAAGGGACTTAAGTTGCCCTGGACCATCACTGTTCCTGTGTTGTAGAAGTGTACAGTCATTTGGTTCTCTTCTGTATTTATTTGTAGTTTATGTGAGTCTTTATTTCCCTTTTTGCTGGCAGATGGGTAGTGCTCTATTGTCGCCGCGCGCCATGCCATGTGGTCCTCAGTGTGGAAAATTAGGTTTGATTTGTGTCCTGTGCTATCAAAGTCTGCAAATAGTGTATTTGGCCTGGTTTTTAGGTAATCATCTTTGAAATTCTTTCTGTCTGGTTGGCATTTTAGATCGTCTGGGTACGGCACTTTGAGGGGCTTTGTGTGATTTGGGGCCGCATTTGCATGTGAAGAGGCGAGGCTGCACGTCTGCATTGTTGAGGTTCAAGTACTTCACACCTCTCTTTTGCTGGGGTTATAGGCAGATAGTTTTACAGACTATTTACTGTCCTGGTGTAGATGTTTTAACTAAAATGACAATGTTGTTCAGTTTTATGGTTATTGAGTTATGGCGTAGACCTTTCTCAGGCCTATCTCAGTCCAGTGTTACTTACTCAGGTTTTAACCTCAGTGAAGAGCTGGTGAAGAATTAATCCAAGAATTAGTCCGTGAGTCTGTCCCTTCGGTCCTTTCAGGTAATTTTTTGGTAATTTTATCCCAAAAACAAGCCTTAATTCCAGATTCCGGATGTGTGGTGTGAAAAATATAAAGTTGGTATAATCCTCTTTAGATCCTTGTAGAGATATCCAGGTTATTCCACTTTGAATGTTGTTTTTTCAGTTTTTGCCTGAGTTTTCCCAGGAGCTCAGAAAAACACGTCTTGTCACCTTGACTGACTTCTCTCTGACTTCTCTCTCCCTCTCTCTTTCTCTCTCTTTCTCTGTACCTCTCTCTTTCTCTGTCTCTCTCCCTCTCTCTTTCTCCGTTTCTCTCTCTTTCTCTCTCTCTCCCTCTCTCTTTCTCCGTACCCCTTTCTCTCTCTCTCTCCCTCTCTCTTTCTGTCTCTATTTCTCTCTCTTTCTCTGTACCTCTTTCTCTCTCTCTCTCTCTCTCTCTCTCTCTCTCTCTCCCCCCCTCTCTCTCTCTCTCTGTGTACCTCTCTCTCTCCCCCTCTCTCTTTCTCTGTACCTCTCTCTCTCTCTCTCTCTCTCTCTCTCTCTCTCTCTCTGTACCTCTTTCTCTTTTGCTCTTGCTCTTTCTTGTGCTCTCTTTTTCTCTCTCTCCTTCTCTCTAGCCGTCTCACTCTCTCTCCCTCTCTCTCTCTGTATCTCTTTCTCTGTCTCTCTAACTCCCTCTTGCACTCTCTCTCCCTTTCTTTGGCTCCTCCTCTCGCGCTCTCTTTTTCTCTCTCTCACACTCTCTTCCCCCCTCTCTCTCTCTCTCTCTCTCTCTCTCCCTTGCTCACATGTTCACTCTCCCTCTCCAGTGAGATGCGTCCATAAATCTCCCGTTCATGCGACCATCAGGACCAGGCGTCATGTGTTCATGAGGACCAGGCGTCATGTGTTCATCAGGACCAGGCGTCATGTGTTCATGAGGACCAGGCGTCATGTGTTCATGAGGACCAGGCGTCATGTGTTCATGAGGACCAGGCGTCATGTGTTCATCAGGACCAGGCGTCATGTGTTCATGAGGACCAGGCGTCATGTGTTCATCAGGACCAGGCGTCATGTGTTCATGAGGACCAGGCGTCATGTGTTCATGAGGACCAGGCGTCATGTGTTCATGAGGACCAGGCGTCATGTGTTCATCAGGACCAGGCGTCATGTGTTCATGAGGACCAGGCGTCATGTGTTCATGAGGACCAGGCGTCATGTGTTCATGAGGACCAGGCGTCATGTGTTCATGAGGACCAGGCGTCATGTGTTCATGAGGACCAGGCGTCATGTGTTCATGAGGACCAGGCGTCATGTGTTGATGAGGACCAGGCGTCATGTGTTCATGAGGACCAGGCGTCATGTGTTCATGAGGACCAGGCGTCATGTGTTCATGAGGACCAGGCGTCATGTGTTCATCAGTACCAGGCGTCATGTCTTGATGCCTTCACGTGATGACAAAGTGTGTCTGTACCTCCGCAGCGTCCTGGAGAGTCCCAGCCGGCTGGACGAGGAGCATCGCCTGATCGCCCGCTACGCCGCGCGCCTGGCGGCCGAGGCGGGAAACTCCACGGTGAGTGCCCGACGAGCCTCATCGTCCTTTTTTGGGATGAGTGAGATTTTTGTTTTTGGTCAAAGGCGGTCTGACTCGGGTTTGAATGTTGTTTTGATTTTCTTGTTTGCTGCTTAGCAACAATGTCCTCCCTCCGACTTGGGCTTCAACTTTGATGCCAACAAGCAGCAGAGGCAGCTGATTGCAGAGCTGGAGAACAAAAACAGGTCAGATTCACGGCTTTTTAAACAAAAATAACGGCGGTAGTTTGACGGGCTACGTGACGCAGCTCGGACTTTGAAAAACTTGCATTCTGAAATGAATTAAAATCATTTTAATGGTTGCTTGGCCTCAAAAACATCAACATTTCAACATATAACATTCCTTTTAAATGTTGCTACTTAATAATATTGTGTACAATACAATACAATGTAGTAGTTGCATGTAGGAATGTAATAATATTGTACAATAGTTATTACCCTTTTATGCTATTTCCTTCCAGCAGCTTCTCCATATTTTCATGGATACATGTCCGTCGTTTAGATATTATTGTAACGTCCTCCGCTTCGGTACGGTGCAGACTCGTAAGGCTCCACTCCGACTGCTGCACCAAGTTAGCTAGCCATGTATAAAGTTGAAGAACAGGCATGGCCCCTCTGGCCCAGAAAGGAGCGCAGCTGCTTCTTTAAAACAGGAACTGGCCAAAACAGCTGTGTGAGCCGACAAACAGGCGCCCTTTAGACGAAACAAAGAGTTTACGAGCGGACATAAGATAAAAGCAAGGATGTCACGAGTAGACACGCTACATGGGTAAATAATAGCTGCTTTAATGCTAGGTTCACACCAACGGCGCTTTGACGGCGCTTTAAAGCGGCATGCAAAGCGGCGTTAAGGCGTAACAAAGCCTGATTAAAGCGTGAGTGTCGTAATGGATGGTGGGAAAGCTTGTAGTGAAGCGGGTCATGCGGCAAGATCGCCAAAATTTTTTAAACGGTTTAAAAAAATTCGGCGCTCTGTCAAGAATGGAATAAAGCGCCGAGAGCGTATCAAAGCTTGACTCAAAGCGTAGGAAAGCTTAACAGATCTTGGTTCAAAGGGCGGACTACAACTACAAATAGGAAGTGACTGTGATATTGACTAGTGACATTGAATATAAAAAATAAAAGAAATGTCTTTTATTATTGTCAACTAGCATAAGATAGATATTTATTAAGATGACAAAGAAATAAAAGAAATGAAGATATAAAACATAATAAATAATAAACATAATATAACGGGGGAAAAAAAGAGAAATTGAAAAAATAAATGAATATAAAACATAATAAATAATAAATAATAAACATAATATAACGGGGAAAAAAAGAGGAATTGAAAAAATAAATGAATATAAAACATAATAAATAATAAACATAATATAACAGAAAAAAAAGAGAAATTGAAAAAATAAATGAATATAAAACATAATAAATAATAAATAATAAACATAATATAACGAAAAAAGAAGAGAAATTGAAAAAACAAATGAATATAAAACATAATAAATAATAAATAATAAACATAATATAACGGGAAAAAAAGAGAAATTGAAAAAACAAATGAATATAAAACATAATAAATAATAAACATAATATAACGAAAAAAGAAGAGCAATTGAAAAAACAAATGAATATAAAACATAATAAATAATAAACATAATATAACGGAAAAAAAAGAGAAATTGAAAAAATAAATGAATATAAAACATAATAAATAATAAACATAATATAACGAAAAAAGAAGAGAAATTGAAAAAATAAATGAATATAAAACATAATAAATAATAAACATAATACAACGGAAAAAAAGAGAAATTGAAAAAACAAATGAATATAAAACATAATAAATAATAAATAATAAACATAGTATAACGGAAAAAAAAGAGAAATTGAAAAAATAAATGAATATAAAACATAATAAATAATAAACATAATATAACGGAAAAAAAAGAGAAATTGAAAAAAAAAAAAATGAATATAAACCATAATAAATAATAAACATAATATAACGAAAAAAGAAGAGAAATTGAAAAAATAAATGAATATAAAACATAATAAATAATAAATAATAAACATAATATAACGGGGGAAAAAAGAGAAATTGAAAAAACAAATGAATATAAAACATAATAAATAATAAATAATAAACATAATATAACGAAAAAAGAAGAGGAATTGAAAAAACAAATGAATATAAAACATAATAAATAATAAATAATAAACATAATATAACGGGGAAAAAAGAGAAATTGAAAAAACAAATGAATATAAAACATAATAAATAATAAATAATAAACAATATAACTAAAAAAGAAGAGCAATTGAAAAAACAAATGAATATAAAACATAATAAATAATAAACATAATATAACGGAAAAAAAAGAGAAATTGAAAAAATAAATGAATACAAAACATAATAAATAATAAACATAATATAACGGAAAAAAAAGAGAAATTGAAAAAATAAATGAATATAAAACATAATAAATAATAAACATAATATAACGAAAAAAGAAGAGAAATTGAAAAAATAAATGAATATAAAACATAATAAATAATAAATAATAAACATAGTATAACTAAAAAAGAAGAGCAATTGAAAAAACAAATGAATATAAAACATAATAAATAATAAACATAATATAACGGAAAAAAAAGAGAAATTGAAAAAATAAATGAATACAAAACATAATAAATAATAAACATAATATAACGGAAAAAAAAGAGAAATTGAAAAAATAAATGAATATAAAACATAATAAATAATAAACATAATATAACGAAAAAAGAAGAGAAATTGAAAAAATAAATGAATATAAAACATAATAAATAATAAATAATAAACATAGTATAACGAAAAAAGAAGAGAAATTGAAAAAACAAATGAATATAAAACATAATAAATAATAAACATAATATAACGGAAAAAAAAGAGAAATTGAAAAAACAAATGAATATAAAACATAATAAATAATAAACATAATATAACAAAAAAAGAAGAGGAATTGAAAAAACAAATGAATATAAAACATAATAAATAATAAACATAATATAACGGGGGGAAAAAGAGAAATTGAAAAAATAAATGAATATAAAACATAATAAATAATAAACATAATATAACGAAAAAAGAAGAGAAATTGAAAAAATAAATGAATATAAAACATAATAAATAATAAACATAATATAACGGAAAAAAAAGAGAAATTGAAAAAACAAATGAATATAAAACATAATAAATAATAAACATAATATAACGGGGGAAAAAAGAGAAATTGAAAAAATAAATGAATATAAAACATAATAAATAATAAACATAATATAACGAAAAAAGAAGAGAAATTGAAAAAATAAAAGAATATAAAACATAATAAATAATAAATAATAAACATAATATAACGGGGGAAAAAAGAGAAATTTAAAAAACAAATGAATATAAAAAATGTGTGAAAAACAGTATACTGAGTTTTTCACTTTTTTTTTTTACTTATTTGTTTATCATATTTCTCTTTTTTATTACATTATGTGTTTTATCCTGTATATAATAAAACAAAAAGAGAAATCAAATAAATAGATAAATCTAAAAAAAAATGTGGGGAAAACTTACTATACTGAGTTTTTCACTTTTTTTTTTTTTACTTATTTGTTTATCATATTTCTCTTTTTTATTATATTACGTGTGCGCGCAGGCAATTTATTCATCAAATTCACAAAATAATAATCACGGCATCTTCCAAATTGCACATAATTACATAACAAGATCACATTTCAAAGTCATTATTACAAACGAATGTTCATAATGTTCATGACACATTAATTCCACAACAGAGCTTGATCATCGCGTCAGAGCCTGATTTCAAGCGTCAGGATCGCATCAAAGCGTAATAAAGTTCAATAAAACGTATCAAAGCGTGATTTAAAGCGTATCAAAGCGGCATCAAATCGTGAGGAACGGTCATTCGTCCCCACCAAAGCGGCGACTAATTCGTATCAGAGCGTATCAAAGCATAACATTACTCCGGAGATCGGGATATTCGTGGGAACATTGACAAAAATGACGTTGGATGTTGAAGAACGGGCATGTGACTTTGAAAAAAATAAATAATAATAAATATTTTCAGTTTTTCTTCGTTTTTTTCCGACCTACAATGTGTGTTAAAATTCATATCCGTCTCTTTGCCATACTTGCCAACAACTACGTTTTTTTTTTGTAGTGAGTATGGTTTTTGATCATCCAGCGGTAAAAACTACAGTTGTCCATTAAAAATGATTAACTTAAAAACCGAAGCGACGTAGCGAAGCAACTTCATGGGCGGGGGGGACAAACTATACATCAATGGTGTTTACGTCGGGTGTGCCCGTTACGTCGATGGTGGAGGGTGTGTCAGTCGATCAGCAGTCAGGTAGTACAAAAATAAACCTAAAAACCATCAATCATCAATCTTCACCAAGACGTCACTTTGGTCACTTGATTGACATTCTTGTGAAAGGACGCTGCCAGGTCATTATTAAGAAAAAACGACCGACAGGAAGGCGAGAAACACTTTTTCATTCCACAGACTAATAAATAACAAATATTATGTCATCACACATTCCAAACGTCGACATAAGTACTCAAATATCTCCTCGACTCATGATTTTGAAGCAACTTATCCATCAAATTGTACGATTTACGAATCATTTTTCGGTTAAAAAAAAAGTGGTAGCTCACTCGCCGGAATTTTACCGCAAAAACTCCAAACAAAAAAATGTGTAATATTGCTTTTTTCCATTTACAGTAATACACCGTAAAAACAATGACTGTAGGTTTTTACAGTAAAATATTGGTACTCTTTTCATGGTACATTTTGGCAACTTTACTCTAAAATCGACACGGTTTTCTCACGCCGTACGTAAAAAGTATATCACAACAAATAATTGTGTAACGAAGCAATATGTTTGGAGGAGAAAAGGTGAGGCCTTTAATCCCAAGGAACACCATGCCTACCGTCAAGCATGGTGGTGGTAGTATTATGCTGTTTTGCTGCCAATGGAGCTGCTGCTTTAAACGGGACAATGAAAAAAAGGAGGATTAGCTCCAAATTCTTCAGGACGAGCTAAAATCCTCAACCCGGAGGTCGGGTCTCGGGCGCGGTTGGGTGTTCCGACAGGATTATGACGTCAAAAGTGGTAAAGGAATGGCTGAATCAGGCTAGAATGAAGGTTTTAGAATGGCCTTCCCGAAGTGGACGTGTGGACAATGCTGAAGAAACAAGTCACGTATAAGAACATCCATGATTGGTTGGTAGTCACGATTAGTTGCGGCCCCCGAAGGCTTATTTTCGGCCTTTTTCATGAACTCCCATGCCTGGTTGTTCCCCAGGGAGATCCTGCAGGAGATCCAGAGGCTGCGCCTGGAGCACGAGCAGGCCTCCCAGCCCACGCCCGAGAAGGCCCAGCAGAACCCCACGCTGCTGACCGAGCTAAGGCTGCTGAGGTAACCACTTTTTTTGTTTACCATTTCTTGTTCCGGCGCTCTGCGGTTGGAGGATTGTCGTTTTTATGCCGCCGAACCCTTTTAAGTGTGCTCGTATTTCTAGCCTTCTTGAGACAACAACAAGGAGAAGTATCTTCCATATGAGGAGGTGAGGACATAAATCATGGTCCCAATAACATTGCATCGAATAGACAATGTCTCGTTTGCACCCCCTGGTGGTGACATCTATCAAAAGGAGGGTGGTCCCAAAAAGGAGGGATTTTTCACATTGACTGTGTGTCGCTTTTAAAAGTGCTCCCCCTCTGGTCAACATATGAAATAACAAGTGTGTGGAAAAAAAATTGTAAGTGCTCCTCCTTTGGTCAACATATGAAATAACAAGTGTGTGTAAGAATTTGAAGCGCTCCCCCTCTGGTCAACATACGAAATAACAAGTGTGTGGAAAAATTTGTAAGTGCTTCCCCTCTGGTCAACATATGAAATAACAAGTGTGTGTAAGAATTTGAAGCGCTCCCCCTCTGGTCAACATACGAAATAACAAGTGTGTGGAAAAATTTGTAAGTGCTCCCCCTTTGGTCAACATATGAAATAAGTGTGTGTAAGATAAGAATTTGAAGTGCGGCCCCTCTGGTCAACATATGAAATAACAAGTGTGTTTAAAAATTTGAAGTGCTCCCCCTCTGGTCAACATATGAAATAACAAGTGTGTGGAAAAAATTTGAAGCGCTCCCCCTCTGGTCAACATATGAAATATCAAGTGTGTGTAAGAATTGGAAGTGCTCCCTCTCTGGCCAACATATGAAATAACAAGTGTGTGGAAAAAAATTTAAGTGCTCCCCCTCTGGTCAACATATGAAATAACAAGTGTGTGTAAGAATTTGAAGCGCTCCCCTTCTGGTCAACATATGAAATAACAAGTGTGTGGAAAAATGTGTAAGTGCTCCCCCTTTGGTCAACATATGAAATAACAAGTGTGTGTAAGAAATTGAAGTGCGGCCCCTCTGGTCAACATATGAAATAACAAGTTTGTGGAAAAATTTGAAGTGCTCCCTCTCTGGTCAACATATGAAATAACAAGTGTGTGTAAAAATTTGAAGCGCTCCCCCTCTGGTCAACATATGAAATAACAAGTGTGTGTAAGAATTTGAAGTGCGGCCCCTCTGGTCAACATATGAAATAACAAGTGTGTGTAAGAATTTGAAGCGCTCCCCCTCTGGTCAACATATGAAATAACAAGTGTGTGTAAGAATTTGAAAGTGCAGCCCCTCTGGTCAACATATGAAATAACAAGTGTGTGGAAAAATTTGTAAGTGCTCCCCCTTTGGCCAACATATGAAATAACAAGTGTGTGTAAGAATTTGAAGTGCTCCCCCTCTGATCAACATATGAAGTGACAAGTGTGTGGAAAAATGTGTAAGTGCTCCCCCTCTGGTCAACATATGAAATAACAAGTGTGTGGAAAAATTTGTAAGCGCTCCCCCTCTGGTCAACATATGAAATAACAAGTGTGTGGAAAAATGTGTAAGTGCTCCCCCTTTGGTCAACATATGAAATAACAAGTGTGTGGAAAAATTTGTAAGTGGTCCCCCTTTGGTCAACATATGAAATAACAAGTGTGTGTAAGAATTTGAAGTGCTCCCCCTCTGGTCAACATATGAAATAACAAGTGTGTGGAAAAAATTTGAAGTGCTCCCCTTCTGGCCAACATATGAAATAACAAGTGTGTGTAAGAATTTGAAGTGCTCCCCCTCTGTTCAACATATGAAATAACAAGTGTGTGTAAGAATGTTGTAAATACACATCTTTATATATCTAGAAAGGCTGGTCCTAAAGAGGGAGGCATTATTCTCAGGTCTCGGGAAGGTAACAAATACAAGTGTGTGTGTGTGTGTGTGTGTGTGTGTGTGTGTGTGTGTGTGCGTGTGTGTGTGTGCGCGTGTGCTTCAGACACAGAAAGGACGAGCTGGAGCGTCGCATGTCGGCCTTGCAGGAGAGCCGGCGGGAGCTGATGGTGCAGTTGGAAGGACTCATGAGGCTGCTGAAGGTACCAATATTTAAAAATACAGCTATTTTTCGGACTATAAGGCGCACTTAAAAGCCTTTTCATTTCCCTCAAAACTCCACAGTGCGCCTTATAACCCGGTACGTAATAACTCTGGTTGTGCTTGCCGACCTCGAAGCTATTTTATTCGGTACACGGTGCAATGATAAGTGTGGCCAGGAGATGGCAGTCACACATAAGAGATACGTGTCGATTGCAATATGATGGCAATGTGACTCAAGTAAACAACACCAACATTTTATATGTTCCATTGAAAATATAGAACATTACACACGGCGCTCAAAAATCCATCAAAATGTTTTAGTAGGACTTTGGTAAGCTATGAAGCCACACCGCTTGGTGGATTGTAGGCGCATTAAACATAGGAGTATTATTATGGTGTGTGTATAAGGTAAGACATATTACGCAAAAGCAACTTTTCTTACCTTCCGGTACCTGCTGATCCGTATTTGGGATCTGCATAAATCCTGAAAATTTGCGCGCATCCGCCTCTGTAGTCCGTGGCCACACCGTAGTCGATAAGTTTCTTCTTTTTCCTCTATCTTCTTGTTATGTGACATTCATCCTCCGCTGTTGCCATTTCTAATATAAAGTAGTGTAAAGTTCTTACTTATATCTGTCAGTGATCTCACCATGAAAGCACTAAAACATACCTGTGTGGTGAGTTGACATTATCCACCCGAGGAACTTTAGTTATTCGAGGGTTTCGGTCGAACGTTTTTTTCACGGTTGTTGTTTCCGGATGAGTATTTGGCATCTGATCTGTATTTGGGATCTGCATAAGTCCTGAAAATTTGCGCGCATCCGCCTTTGTAGTCCGTGGCCACACCGTAGTCGATAAGCTTCTTCTTTTTCCTCTATCTTCTTGTTATGTGACATTCATCCTCCGCTGTTGCCATTTCTAATATAAAGTAGTGTAAAGTTCTTACTTATATCTGTCAGTAAACTCGCCATGAAAGCGCTAAAACATACCGGTGTGGTGAGTTGACATTATCCACCCGAGGAACTTTAGTTATTCGAGGGTTTCGGTCGAACGTTTTTTTCACGGTTGTTGTTTCCGGATGAGTATTTGGGATCTGATCTGTATTTGGGATCTGCATAAGTCCTGAAAAATTGCGCGCATCCGCCTCTGTAGTCCGTGGCCACACCGTAGTCGATAAGCTTCTTCTTTTTCCTCTATCTTCTTGTTATGTGACATTCATCCTCCGCTGTTGCCATTTCTAATATAAAGTAGTGTAAAGTTCTTACTTATATATGTCAGTGAACTCGCCATGAATGCGCTAAAACATACCGGTGTGGTGAGTTTACATTATTCACCCGAGGAACTTTAGTTATTCGAGGGTTTCGGTCGAACGTTTTTTTCACGGTTGTTTTTTCCGGATGAGTATTTGGGATCTGATCTGTATTTGGGATCTGCATAAGTCCTGAAAATTTGCGCGCGTCCGCCTTTGTAGTCCGTGGCCACACCGTAGTCGATAAGTTTCTTCTTTTTCCTCTATCTTCTTGTTATGTGACATTCATCCTCCACTGTTGCCATTTCTAATATAAAGTAGCGTAAAGTTCTTACTTATATCTGTCAGTGAACTCACCATGAAAGCGCTAAAACATACCGGTGTGGTGAGTTTACATTATCCACCCAAGGAACTTTAGTTATTCGAGGGTTTCGGTCGAACGTTTTTTTCACGGTTGTTGTTTCCGGATGAGTATTTGGGATCTGCATAAATCCTGAAAATTTGCGCGCGTCCGCCTTTGTAGTCCGTGGCCACACCGTAGTCGATAAGTTTCTTCTTTTTCCCCTATCTTCTTGTTATGTGACATTCATCCTCCGCTGTTGCCATTTGTAATATAAAGTAGTGTAAAGTTCTTACTTATATCTGTCGGTGAACTCACCATGAAAGCGCTAAAACATACCGGTGTAGTGAGTTTACATTATCCACCCGAGGAACTTTAGTTATTCGAGGGTTTCGGTCGAACGTTTTTTTCACGGTTGTTGTTTCCGGATGAGTATTTGGGATCTGATCTGTATTTGGGATCTGCATAAGTCATGAAAATTTGCGCATGTCCGCCTCTGTAGTCCGTGGCCACACCGTAGTCGATAAGCTTCTTCTTTTTCCTCTATCTTCTTGTTATGTGACATTCATCCTCCGCTGTTGCCATTTCTAATATAAAGTAGTGTAAAGTTCTTACTTATATCTGTCAGTGAACTCGCCATGAAAGCACTAAAACATACCGGTGTGGTGAGTTGACATTATCCACCCAAGGAACTTTAGTTATTCGAGGGTTTCGGTCGAACGTTTTTTTCACGGTTGTTGTTTCCGGATGAGTATTTGGGATCTGCATAAATCCTGAAAATTTGCGCGCGTCCGCCTTTGTAGTCCGGGGCCACACCGTAGTCGATAAGCTTCTTCTTTTTCCTCTATCTTCTTGTTATGTGACATTCATCCTCCGCTGTTGCCATTTCTAATATAAAGTAGTGTAAAGTTCTTACTTATATATGTCAGTGAACTCGCCATGAAAGCGCTAAAACATACCGGTGTGGTGAGTTTACATTATCCACCCGAGGAACTTTAGTTATTAGAGAGTTCCGGTCGAACGTTTTTTTCACGGGACACATTTGGTACACGGTGTAATGATAAGTGTGAGCAGTAGATGGCAGTCAAACATAAGAGATAGGTGTGGACTGCAATATGACGGCAATATGACTCAAGTAAACAACACCAACATTTTTTATGTTCCACCGGCCTTGTTGTTGTTGACACTTCTCCCACTCCCGTCCTTGCACGCCACACCCGCTCATGGGCAGTGCGCCTTATAATCCGGTGCGCCCTATAGTCCGGTATGTACAGTACGTGTATGCTAACGATGCTCTTCTTTGGCCGACTGGCAGGACGAGGAACAGAAGCAGGGAGTAAGTTCTATAAACTTACCCTGATTGGCGGGGAGTAGGCCCTTTTCCCTCTGACCTTGCCCCCGGTCTTTCGTTGCAGTCCCAGTCCGGAGGCTCCCCCCACTCGTCCCCCAGTCACGGGGCGGGCTGCTCCATGCCCATGCCTATACGCTCCACCTCGGCGGGCTCCACCCCCACCCACACGCCTCAGGACTGCCTGGCGGGCGTGGGAGGCGACGTGCTGGAGGCCTTTGCTCAGGGTAAACAAAAAAAAGTGTTTTTATAAAAGTGGGCGGGGCTGGAAAGGTAAAGGAGTGCTCTCGGTGTCGCAGGTGTACCTCGGAATCTGCGCAACGACCTCCTGGTTGCTGCCGACTCCATCACCAACACCATGTCGTCGCTGGTGAAAGAACTGCACTCAGGTGGGCTTTGAACTCTGTCACCATACCAGTGTTTTATATCCATAACTGTTGATGTGTTTATGACCTTAGCCTACTATCAAAATGACTTTAAAAGCCTTATATAAGTGTTATAATGAAGGCAACACATGACGTAAGTGTCTATATTAGCCTACTATCAAAATGACTTTAAAAGTCTTATATAAGTGTTATAATGAAGGCAACACATGATGTAAGTGTCTATATTAGCCTACTATCAAAATGACTTTACAAGTCTTATATAAGTGTTATAATGAAGGCAACACATGATGTAAGTGTCTATATTGTCATTTTGATAGTAGGCTATTATAGCTAATTTAGACACTTTATTATAGCTATTATAGCTAATATAGACACTTACATCATGTGTTGCCTTCATTAAAACACTTATTTTAGTCTTTAAAGTCATTTTGATAGTAGGCTAATATAGACACTTACATCATGTGTTGCATTCATTATAACACTTATATAAGACTTTTAAAGTCATTTTGATAGTAGGCTGATATAGCTAATATAGACACTTACATCATGTGTTGCCTTCATTATAACACTTATATAAGACTTTTAAAGTCATTTTGATAGTAGGCTAATATAGCTAATATAGACACTTACATCATGTGTTGCCTTCATTATAACACTTATATAAGACTTTTAAAGTCATTTTGATAGTAGGCTAATATAGCTAATATAGACACTTACATCATGTGTTGCCTTCATTATAACACTTATATAAGACTTTTAAAGTCATTTTGATAGTAGGCTAATATAGACACTTACATCATGTGTTGCCTTCATTATAACACTTATTTTTGTCTTTAAAGTCATTTTGATAGTAGGCTATTATAGCTAATATAGACACTTACATCATGTGTTGCCTTCATTATAACACTTATATAAGACTTTTAAAGTCATTTTGATAGTAGGCTAATATAGCTAATATAGACACTTACATCATGTGTTGTCTTCATTATAACACTTGTAAAATCATTTTGATAGTAGGCTATTATAGCTAATATAGACACTTACATTATGTTTTGCCTTCATTATAACACTTGTATAAGACTTTTAAAGTCATTTTGATAGTAGGCTAATATAGCTAATATAGACACTTACATCATGTGTTGCCTTCATTATAACACTTATATAAGACTTTTAAAGACATTTTGATAGTAGGCTAATATAGCTAATATAGACACTTACATCATGTGTTGCCTTCATTATAACACTTATATAAGACTTTTAAAGACATTTTGATAGTAGGCTAATATAGCTAATATAGACACTTACATCATGTGTTGCCTTCTTTATAACACTTATATAAGACTTTTAAAGTCATTTTGATAGTAGGCTAATATAGCTAATATAGACACTTACATCATGTGTTGCCTTCATTATAACACTTATATAAGACTTTTAAAGTCATTTTGATAGTAGGCTAATATAGCTAATATAGACACTTACATCATGTGTTGTCTTCATTATAACACTTATATAAGACTTTTAAAGACATTTTGATAGTAGGCTATCATGAATTCAAACAGTAAAATGTTTTAACAATAAGTATGTGCTTCTACTGCCATCTGCTTTTAAGTCTGTGTGCTATAAAACGAGTAAAACATCAATACAGTACCCCAATACAAAGGCTGTGGTTTTTTAGGTGACGGCTACAATTGATAACAAATTCACAAAGCCCATCCGAAACCATGGCGACTTTCCAAAAAAGCCGCCGCAAATTCAGTAAAGTCTTGTTGTTTTGGTGTATGAGGACAAGTCACATGGTCCCTTGGGATGATGCAATATGTTGGGATGATGCAATATGTTGGGATGATGCAATACCATGTTGACTCTTGCAGTGGACGACGTCATGGACGAGGAGGAGACCAACATGAGGAACGGCGGAGAGAGAGGTGAGTCGTCAACTCCCAAAAAATAGTGTTACCTTGTTGAATAAAGCAAAGAGCTGAGTTGTGGTTGCCACGACAACACGCCTCCAGATCCTACCTTCGAAATGGTACCACACATCAGCTACTACAGTCGGTCGCTACATCTGTAAGTGCAAGTTAAAACTCTACTATGCAAAAGCCGAAGTCATTTATCAACAACACCCGGAGACGGGTGTTGTTGATAAATGCTCGGGCCCAACTTCGCGGGGCCCGAGCTCATCTAAGATGGACTGATGCAAGGTGGGAAAAGTGTTCCGTGGTCTGACGAGTCCACATTTCAAATTGTTTTCTGGAAACCGTCGACGTTGCGTCCTCCTGAGCAAATTGTTTAAGAACAACATTTCTCAACCAGCTATTGCAAGGAATTTAGGGATGTCACCATCTACGCTTCGTAATATCATCAAAAGGTTCCTAAAATCTGGAGAAATCACTGCACGTAAGCCATGATATTACGGACCTTGGATCCTTCAGGCGGTACTGCATCAAAAAGCGACATCAGTGTGTAAAGGATATCACCACATGGGCTCAGGAACGCTTCAGAAAACCACTCTCAGTAACTACAGTCGGTCGCTACATCTGTAAGTGCAAGTTAAAACTCTACTATGCAAGCCACAGCCATTTATCAACAACACCCGGAAACGCCGCTGGCTTTGCTGGGCCCCGAGCTCATCTAAAATGGACTGATGCAAAGTGCAAAAGTGTTCTGTGGTCTGACGAGTCCACATTTCAAATTGTTTTTGGAACAAAGAGGAAAAGAATGCAGCTGGGATTCGCCACTTTTGTCAACAAATGCCTGAGCAAATTGTTTAAGAACAACATTTCTCAACCAGCTATTGCAAGGAATTTAGGGATTTCACCATCTACGCTCCGTAATATCATCAAAAGATTCAGAGAATCTGGAGAAATCACTGCACGTAAGCCATGATATTACAGAAATTGGATCCCTCGGGCGGTACTGCATCAAAAAGCGACATCAGCGTGTAAAGGATATCACCACATGGGCTCGGGAACGCTTCAGAAAAACCACTGTCAGTAACTACAGTCGGTCGCTACATCTGTAAGTGCAAGTTAAAACTCTACTATGCAAAGCCACAGTCATTTATCAACAACACCCGTTCCCGGGTGTTGTTGATAAATGGGAAAGAATTCAGGTTTTGAAGCAACATATGTTGCCATCCAAGCAACGTTATCATGGACGCCCCTGCTTATTTCTGTGTCGTCTTGTGTTTGTGCAGGCACCATGCGAGTACACAAGCAGTGAGCGGCGGAGACAAGTCCATCCTTGCAGGTCATCCGACAGGAACGATCCGTAACAACAACAACAACAACAACACCCGCACCATTAGCACGTAGACTTATGCATGCTGTAATCTCAGCTAAATGGTAAACAATGTTGCGGCAAGCAGCAGGCGTAATTTAGCCGCCGCGGCGCCTCATCGTGTACATAGAACACCGCCGTCACGTGACCACGCCCACAACAGCGCTTGGCTCCGGTCACAAGATTAGCCCCGCCCCCCCCCCCCACATCTTTGCATGACGCTCACGTGTGGCCATCACTACTGTACACTTGCTAGGCAGCACTTTATCAACACGTGTTTACAATATTATACGTAGCATTAGCATATGCTACCTTCGCCAAATGTACGGACTTTATTTTAGGCCTTTAGAAATGTAAAAAAAAACCCAACAAAAACAAAAATGCTGCTTTTTAATGGTTCTCTCTGCAACGGAACACAGAGAATGACTTAGCTTAGCATTAGCGACAAGTACGGCGCCAGGAATGCTGGTCTCAAACAAGCTAGCATTGCTGCAACGACGCTAAGGCGTTATCGTGCTAAAGGCTAGCTCCGCCCCTCGGAAAAAAAAACGTTATCACCTAAATGGCTCGTGACGAGGGTCGCTCAGGAAAACACTGCCCCCTAGCGTTTTTGGCAGTGAACTGCAAGCCACACGCTCGGTCCTCGCGCGGCGACGACGCTGTAGCATAACTCAGCCTTAGCGCCCGACAAAACTCCATGCGAGGGCGTTAGCATCGCAACAACGCGAGCACACAGTAGTACCTGTACTACGGTGTCAAATGACTGCCCGAACTCCACAAACGTGTCCAACGATTTGCCAGCAAACAAAATTATTTGCAAGTAAAAAATTATTTTTTTGCAAGTAAGCAAAACTTCATGCTAGGACGTTAGCATCGCAACAACGCGAGTACGCAGTAGTACCTGTACTAAAAAATGCTTTTTTTTTTTTTCAAGTAAACAAAATGATTTGCAAGTTAAAAACGATTTTTTTGCAAGTAAACAAAATGATCTGCAAGTAAAAAAAACTATTATTTGCAAATAAACAAAATTATTTGCAAGTAAACAAAATGATTTGCAAGTAAAAACAATTTTTTGCAAGTAAACAAAATGATTTGCAAGTAAAAAACTATTTTTTGCAAGTAAAAAACTATTTTTGCAAGTAAACAAAATTATTTGCAAATAAACAAAATTATTTGCAAATAAAAAACAATTTTTTGCAAATAAGCAAAATTATTTGCAAGTAAACAAAATGATTTGCAAGTAAAAAACATTTTTTGCAAGTAAACAAAATAATTTGCAAGTAAACAAAATGATTTGCAAGTAAAAAACATTTTTTGCAAGTAAACAAAATTATTTGCAAGTAAACAAAATTATTTGCCAGTAAAAAACTATTTTTTGCAAGTAAACAAAATAATTTGCAAGTAAACAAAATGATTTGCAAGTAAACAAAATGATTTGCAAGTAAAAAACGATTTTTTGCAAGTAAACAAAATTATTTGCAAGTAAAAATAATTTTTGCAAGTAAACAAAATTATTTGCAAGTAAAAAAATTTTTATTTGCAAGTAAACAAAATTATTTGCAAGTAAACAAAATTATTTGCAAGTACAAAACTATTTTTTGAAAGTAAACAAAATTATTTGCAAGTAAACACAATTATTTGCAAGTAAAAAACTATTTTGTGCAAGTAAACAAAATTATTTGCAAGTAAACAAAATTATTTGCAAGTAAAAAACTATTTTGTGCAAGTAAACAAAATTATTTGCAAATAAAAAAAAATGTATTTGCAAGTAAACAAAATTATTTGCAAGTACACAAAATTATTTGCAAGTAAAAAACTATTTTTTGCAAATAAACAAAATTATTTGCAAGTAAACAAAATTATTTGCAAGTAAAAAACTATTTTGTGCAAGTAAACAAAATTATTTGCAAGTAAACAAAATGATTTGCAAGTACAAAACTATTTTTTGCAAGTAAACAAAATGATTTGCAAGTAAACACAATTATTTGCAAGTAAAAAACTATTTTTTGCAGGTAAACAAAATGATTTTCAAGTAAACAAAATTATTTGCAAGTAAAAAACTATTTTTTGCAAGTAAACAAAATTATTTGCAAGTAAAAAATAATTTTTGCAAGCAGACAAAATTATTTGCAAGTAAAAAAAAATTTTTTTGCAAGTAAACAAAATGATTTGCAAGTAAACAAAATGATTTGCAAGTAAAATTACAAAAAATGAAGTTATCCGTATCGGTCTCGATAGGCAGGAAGTTATCTGTATCGGACTTGTCTTGAAACCAGAAAAGTGCATGGGCAACACACCTATTTGGGAATTCATGTTTATCCCCAGTTGAGTCAAACGTAAACAAAAAACACAACCACGATAAGCTAGTATTCGTTATATTATTTCAATGATTTATCTTTTATTTTCTTTACAGCCTTGGGTCATTTTTCAAAATAAAAATGACAATTAATTATATTTTTTTAGCGTGTCTTTTTAGGCGTGTTTGCGTCCAAAAAGTAGGAACTCGAACTGGTGATTCCGACATTCTAAGCATAATTAAACCACAACAAAAATCCAGTTGCATCACTTCAGTGTCAAATAAGTTAAAAAGCTTTTATAATGAAGGAACAAATGAAGGCTTTTAAAGTGACCAACGAGCTTTTTAGGTGAAAAGACTGCAATGCAAACTTATGTTTTGGATTCAAACTGTTTTTAAGTTGGATGTTTTATTTTGGTGACGCATGTTGGATATTGTTTGTGTTTGTATCTTTTTTTATTAGCAAAGCAACATCTCCGTCACCGGGGGGCGCTAAAAACAAATACTGACTAAGGCTGTAAATGCTCCTGTTGATGCAAAGAAGGCTTTAGGTTCTATCATAAATATCAACATTTACCTGTAAAAATAGCAGAAAATAAGCAAAAACTTTTGGACTTATTACTGCGATGCAACCATGTTATTTTACTGCCGTGCTTTTATTTTGAAGGCTGTAGATTCCATCATAACTATCAACATTTACCTGTAAAAATAGCAGAAAATTAGCAAAAACCTTTGGACTTATTACTGCGGTGCAACCGTGTTATTTTACTGCCGTGCTTTTATTTTGAAGGCTGTAGGCTCTATCATAAATATCAACATTTACCTGTAAAAATAGCAGAAAATAAGCAAAAAAACGCTCAACTTATTACTGCGGTGCAACCGTGTTATTTTACTGCCGTGCTTTTATTTTGAAGGCTGAAGGTTCTATCATAAAAATCAACATTTACCTGTAAAAATAGCTGAAAATAAGCAAAAACCCTCTGGACTTATTACTGCGGTGCAACCGTGTTATTTTACTGCCGTGCTTTTATTTTGAAGGCTGTAGGTTCTATCATAACTATCAACATTTACCTGTAAAAATAGCAGAAAATAAGCAAAAACCTCTGGTCTTATTACTGCGATGCAACCATGTTATTTTACTGCCGTGCTTTTATTTTGAAGGCTGTAGGTTCTATCATAACTATCAACATTTACCTGTAAAAATAGCAGAAAATAAGCAAAAACCTCTGGTCTTATTACTGCGATGCAACCATGTTATTTTACTGCCGTGCTTTTATTTTGAAGGCTGTAGGTTCTATCATAACTATCAACATTTACCTGTAAAAATAGCAGAAAATAAGCAAAAACCTCTGGTCTTATTACTGCGATGCAACCATGTTATTTTACTGCCGTGCTTTTATTTTGAAGGCTGTAGGTTCTGTCATGACTATCAACATTTACCTGTAAAAATAGCAGAAAATAAGCAAAAAACGCTCAACTTATTACTGCGGTGCAACCATGTTATTTTACTGCCGTGCTTTTATTTTGAAGGCTGTAGATTCTATCATAATTATCAACATTTACATGTAAAAATAGCAGAAAATAAGCAAAAACCTCTGGACTTATTACTGCGGTGCGACCATGTTATTTTACGCCCGTGCTTTTATTTTGAAGGCTGTAGGTTTTATCATAACTGTCAACATTTACCTGTAAAAATAGCAGAAAATAAGCAAAAACCTCTGGTCTTATTACTGCGATGCAACCATGTTATTTTACTGCCGTGCTTTTATTTTGAAGGCTGTAGGTTCTGTCATAACTATCAACATTTACCTGTAAAAATAGCAGAAAATAAGCAAAAACCTTTGGACTTATTACTGCGGTGCAACCATGTTATTTTACTGCCGTGCTTTTATTTTGAAGGCTGTAGGTTCTGTCATGACTATCAACATTTACCTGTAAAAATAGCAGAAAATAAGCAAAAAACGCTCAACTTATTACTGCGGTGCAACCATGTTATTTTACTGCCATGCTTTTATTTTGAAGGCTGTAGGTTCTATCATAACATTTACCTGTAAAAATAGCAGAAAATAAGCAAAAACCTCCGGACTTATTACTGCGGTGCAACCATGTTATTTTACTGTCGTGCTTTTATTTTGAAGGCTGTAGATTCCATCATAACTATCAACATTTACCTGTAAAAATAGCAGAAAATGAGCAAAAACCTCTGGACTTATTACTGCGGTGCGACCGTGTTATTTTACTGCCGTGCTTTTATTTTGAAGGCTGTAGGTTCTATCATAACTATCAACATTTACCTGTCAAAATAGCAGAAAATAAGCAAAAACCTCTGGACTTATTACTGCCGTGCTTTTATTTTGAAGGCTGTAGGCTCTACCATAAATATCAACATTTACCTGTAAAAATAGCAGAAAATAAGCAAAAACCTCTGGACTTATTACTGTGGTGCAACCGTGTGACATTACTGCCATGCTTTTATTTTGAAGGCTGTAGGTTCTATCATAACTATCAACATTTACCTGTAAAAATAGCAGAAAATAAGCAAAAACCCTCTGGACTTATTACTGCGGTGCAACCGTGTTATTTTATTGCCGTGCTTTTATTTTGAAGGCCTGACTTTACTGGCTCCCGCAGGGGTTATTTGCAGTTTGCAGCCATCAAAATAAAATCAAACAAAACAAATAAACATATAAGACAAAATAGAACTGAAGCTAAAATGTTGATACGACTTAATATCGAGGGATGTTAAATATCAAATACAGACAATATCTCCCCAAAGCAGCAGCATATTAAAACGTATCCAGTAACAAATGTGTCCGCATCACTCAATTTAATGCACCATGAGTTCAATAGATTATTGTGGCCACTGGGTGTGGCTAATAAATAACCTTAAAGACAGCATACGTCGATTCCGGATGATCAAATCTAGATGATAAATGTAGCCTCCTGTCATCAGAAGGGTTGCCTACAGCCACTGGCAATAATTATGATATATGATTATAATAATTACTGGCATTAATTGGAGCATTTACGGTGCTTTGGCGCTGCCGTATGAGCCGCATCGATACGGAACAGGAGGTTGAATGTGGCCCCGGCAATATTCCACCGTCTGTGTGTAAGGCATCAGGTGAAACGCGTGTACTGTTGTGTTGAAAACGATTGTCGCCGATGTTATTTGCACATGTAATTAATTACACGTTGCGGTGTGGATGGCTTTTTCGCTTTGGTCGTGTGGTAATACGATGCGGTGTGGCTTTGTGGATGAGGCTAGCGTAAGGTTCCGGAAGGAAAATGAGCTGGACCACAAAGCATTTCAATATTCTGGTATTTTCTCTAAGAAAAACAACAAGCTCCTTTGTTGTCGTTTCCACTCGTAATTTCTTTGTTTTGTTTCCACTCGCAATTTATTTGTTTTGTTTCCACTCGTCATTTGTTTGCTTTGTTTCCACTCGCAATTTATTTGTTTTGTTTCCACTCGCAATCTTTTCTCTGCGTTCTTTCCACGCGCCAATTCATTGCTTTGTTTCCACTCGTATTTTATTTGCTTTGTTTCCACTCGTAATTTCTTTGCTTTGTTTCCACTCGCAATTTCTTTTTGTTTTCACTCGCAATTTCTTTATTTTGTTTCCACTCGCAATTTCTTTGTTTTGTTTCCACTCGCAATCTTTTCTTTGCTTTGTTTCCACTTGTATTTTATTTACTTTTTTTCCCACTTGTAATTTCTTTGCTTAGTTTCCACTTGCAATTTCTTTGTTTTGTTTCCACTCGCAATCTTTTCTCTGCGTTCTTTCCACGCGCCAATTCATTGCTTTGTTTCCACTCGTATTTTATTTGCTTTGTTTCCACTCGTAATTTCTTTGCTTTGTTTCCACTCGCAATTTCTTTTTGTTTTCACTCGCAATTTCTTTATTTTGTTTCCACTCGCAATTTCTTTGTTTTGTTTCCACTCGCAATCTTTTCTTTGCTTTGTTTCCACTTGTATTTTATTTACTTTTTTTCCCACTTGTAATTTCTTTGCTTAGTTTCCACTTGCAATTTCTTTGTTTTGTTTCCACTCGCAATCTTTTCTCTGCGTTCTTTCCACGCGTCAATTCATTGCTTTGTTTCCACTCGTATTTTATTTGCTTTGTTTCCACTCGTAATTTCTTTGCTTTGTTTCCACTCGCAATTTCTTTTTGTTTTCACTCGCAATTTCTTTATTTTGTTTCCACTCGCAATTTCTTTGTTTTGTTTCCACTCGCAATCTTTTCTTTGCTTTGTTTCCACTTGTATTTTATTTACTTTTTTTCCCACTTGTAATTTCTTTGCTTAGTTTCCACTTGCAATTTCTTTGTTTTGTTTCCACTCGCAATTTCTTTGCTTTCTTTACGGCCACAACACAGCCGCACGACACAAAGCAGGTGTGACTTGTTTTTTACTTTGTTTCCACTCGTAATTTATTTGCTTTATTTCCACTCGCAATTTCTTTGCTCTGTTTCCACTTGCAATTTCTTTGCTCTGTTTCCACTTGCAATTTCTTTGCTTTGTTCTCACTCGCAATTTCTATGTTTTGTTCCCACTCGCAATTTCTTTGTTTTGTTTCCACTCGCAATTTCTTTGCTTTGTTTCCACTCGCAATTTCTTTGTTTTGTTTCCACTCGCAATTTCTTTGTTTTGTTTCCACTCGCAATTTCTTTGCTCTGTTTCCACTCGCAATTTCTTTGCTCTGTTTCCACTCGCAATTTCTTTGTTTTGTTTCCACTCGCAATTTCTTTGCTCTGTTTCCACTCGCAATTTCTTTGCTCTGTTTCCACTCGCAATTTCTTTGCTCTTGTTTCCACTCGCAATTTCTTTGCTCTGTTTCCACTCGCAATTTCTTTGCTCTTGTTTCCACCCGCAATTTCTTTGCTCTGTTTCCACTTGCAATTTCTTTGCTTTGTTCTCACTCGCAATTTCTTTGTTTTGTTCCCACTCGCAATTTCTTTGTTTTGTTTCCACTCGCAATTTCTTTGCTTGGTTTCCACTCGCAATTTCTTTGTTTTGTTTCCACTCGCAATTTCTTTGTTTTGTTTCCACTCGCAATTTCTTTGCTCTGTTTCCACTCGCAATTTCTTTGTTTTGTTTCCACTCGCAATTTCTTTGCTCTGTTTCCACTCGCAATTTCTTTGCTTTGTTTCCACTCGCAATTTATTTGCTCTTGTTTCCACTCGCAATTTCTTTGCTTTGTTTCCACTCGCAATTTCTTTGCTCTTGTTTCCACCCGCAACTTCTTTGCTCTGTTTCCTCTTGCAATTTCTCTGCTTTGTTTCCACTCGCAATTTCTTTGTTTTGTTTCCACTCACAATCTTTTCTTTGCTTTGTTTCCACTCACAATTCAGTCGCTTTGTTTCCACTCGCAATTTCTTCGTTTTGTTTCCATCCATCCATCCATCCATCCATCCATCTTCTTCCGCTTATCCGAGGTCGGGTCGCGGGGGCAGCAGCCTAAGCAGGGAAGCCCAGACTTCCCTCTCCCCAGCCACTTCGTCCAGCTCCTCCCGGGGGATCCCGAGGCGTTTTGTTTCCACTCGCAATTTCTTTGCTTCGTTTCCACTCGCAATTTCTTTGCTTCGTTTCCACTCACGGTTTTTGTGCTTTCTTTACGGCCACAACACGGCCGCGCGACACAAAGCAGGTGCGACTTGTCTTCCCGTCAGTTGAGGCAAACGCCACAAAATGCACGAGTCATGACTCATTTTGATGGGTTTTCTTGAAGTGCTGTAAAATCCTGACGCGGCCGGCCTCCGTGTGACTTCCTTTCTTCGAGCGAGCCTTTTTCTACATTCGTGCCAAACTGTGCAGTCGCCCGTACGATCACAGCCGGTGTCGTCCCGCATTGTCCGCAGTGTTTATAGTAGCGTGTGTCGTCGTCGTCGTCGTCGTCGCTCAAATGTCGCTTGTTCCACGAAAAAAATATGAATTTGTGCTACGCCCTGCAGAGAGTTGAATTAAAACACTGTTAAAAAAAAATAAAAAAAATCTGTTTTTGCGGTAAAGAACTGGCAGCTCAGTCACAATATTTTTTTTTTATGCTAAATTACTGTAAATGCAAAAACGGTACCACTGTTATTTTTACAGTAAAAAGTAAGGCGACTGAGCTGACAGGTTTTTTTTACTGTAAAATATATGGTAGTTTTTTTTTTTACAATGGAAAAATGGTACCACTGTTATTATTACAGTAAACAGCCATTTTTTTTTACAGTAAAATCTACCGACATTTTTTTCTTTTACAATGCCGGTCGAAGAAAAGTGCTTATGCTAAGGTTTGCTTTTTCATTTTAACTCATTTTGTAAACACCTGATGTTATTTATTAGTATTTATATGTGTGTGTGTGTGTGTGAGTGTGTGTGTGTGTGTGTGCGCGTGTGTGCGTGTTCTGTATGTTTATGCTTTCGGTAAATACATTTTGTTTCTCAAGTTGTTTTTAAAAACAGATGCATACTTTTATGTGATCAAGCCGCCGTCTTTTGTAAATAAATCAAATGAGAGATATCAAAAAGACTTCAAATACTGTTTGTTCTTTTTTTCACTTTTTTTTTTTGACAAACCAGCTAACAGAAATACAGCACAATACAAATTGATTGTTCTTTTTTTTTTTTTTTTGCAACCACCCAAAAAAAAAAAAAAAAAAATCCTTGCAGAAAAATTAAGTGTGGTAAAATTTTATGTAAAAAAATAAATAAATTCGGTGACACTCAATTTTTATATACTGAATTTTTCTGCGGTGAAATTTTTCACAATTAATTTTTAAATACTGAACAATGGCGGTTAATGTGTGTCTTTATTCCAAAATCTAACACATTAATTTTTTGTTCTCAAAATTCTACACACAATGCCCTATGACAATGTGAAAAATGTAAGAAATAATTGTAAAAATTCAGTGTAAAAAAATAAAATAATAATTTACTGTTTAAAAAAATGCAGTGTATATAAATTAATTGCAGAAATTTTAGTTTCTTCAAAACTCAAGACCCACTTCTGCTCATTTAAGACTCAAGCACCTCATTGGTTGATTCTGAGACAGGATCGATTGCTTCAAAAAAAAAAAAAAAATCAGTGCAGGCAAATATTGATATCAAGCCACAGACAACTGCACTTCCGAATGGCCCCGATACGGTGCAGCAATACACAAAAGCAAACAAAAGGCTCATCAATTACCTACAATTCAACCACGTCTTAGTCGGGGCCATATAAAATAAGGTTAATGGAATGTAAAATGAGGTAAACAAGAAAGTAAATTCAAGATATATAGAAGGTAAAACGAGGCAAGTTCAAAGTAAATAGAAGGTAAAATAAGGTTAATGGAATGTAAAATAAGGTAAATAAAAGGTATACAGAGGGTTAATAGATAGTAAAACAAGGTAAATTCAATGTAAAATAAGGTTATAAGAATGTAAAATAAGGTAAATAAAAGGTATATTGAGGGTTAATAGATAGTAAAACAAGGTAAATTCAATGTAAAATAAGGTTATAAGAATGTAAAATAAGGTAAATAAAATGTATATTGAGGGTTAATAGATAGTAAAATTCAAGATAAATAAAAGGTAATATAAGGTTAATGTAAAAGAATGTAAATAGAGGGTATAATAAGTTTAATGAAATGTAAAACAAGGTAAATAGAAGGTAAAATAAGTTTAATAGAAGGTAAAATAAGGTAAATAAAAGGTATATTGAGGGTTAATAGATAGTAAAACAAGGTAAATAGAAGGTAAAATAAGGTTAATAGAATGTAAAATAAGGTAAATAAAAGGTATATTGAGGGTTAATAGAATGTAAAATAAGGTAAATAAAAGGTATATTGAGGGTTAATAGATAGTAAAACAAGGTAAATTCAATGTAAAATAAGGTTATAAGAATGTAAAATAAGGTAAATAAAAGGTATATTGAGGGTTAATATATAGTAAAACAAGGTAAATTCAAGATAAATAAAAGGTAATATAAGGTTAATGTCAAAGAATGTAAATAGAGGGTAAAATAAGTTTAATGAAATGTAAAACAAGGTAAATAGAAGGTAAAATAAGTTTAATAGAAGGTAAAATAAGCTAAATAGAAGGTATATTGAGGGTTAATAGATAGTAAAACAAGGTAAATAGAAGGTAAAATAAGGTTAATAGAATGTAAAATAAGGTAAATAAAAGGTATATTGAGGGTTAATAGATAGTAAAACAAGGTAAATTCAAGATAAATAAAAGGTAATATAAGGTTAATGTAAAAGAATGTAAATAGAGGGTAAAATAAGTTTAATGAAATGTAAAACAAGGTAAATAGAAGGTAAAATAAGTTTAATAGAAGGTAAAATAAGGTAAATAAAAGGTATATTGAGGGTTAATAGATAGTAAAACAAGGTAAATAGAAGGTAAAATAAGGTTAAAAGAATGTAAAATAAGGTAAATAAAAGGTATATTGAGGGTTAATAGACAGTAAAACAAGGTCAATAGAAGGCAAATAAAAAGTAAAACAAGGTCAATAAAGAATAAAACAAGGTTAATAGAATGTAAAACAAGGTAAATTGAAGGTAACACAAGTTTAATAGAATGTAAAACAAGGTAAAAGAAAATAAATGACTAACAACTTATTTGAGTACAAAACATCAACTTTTATTTCCAAAACATGATGGAAATAAAATGTTCAACAAGAGTGTGAGGGTGAGTGGCGCCCTCTAGTGGTGAGTCTACACACACACACACACACACACACACACACACACACACACACACACACACACACACACACACACACACACACACACACACACACACACGCACACACACACACGCACATCCACACACACGCAGTTGACAGACAGGTGAGTACTGATGTATGCATTTGTAAATAATGTTACTACAATAATACTTCCCTATTTTACCTTCTATTAACCTTCTATTACCTTTAATTTACCTTCCTTTTTCTTTATATTTATCTTGTTTTATCTTCTATTTGACTCGTTTTACTTTTGTTTACCTTCCTTTTACTTTATATTTACCTCCAATTGACTTTCTTTTACCTTCTTTTTTTAACCTCCTGAAATAATGAAGGACTCACGAAATCGATAATTTAATTAAATGATTATATAAATATTGAAATCATTAAATGACTGAATGTACTTTTCTTTAAAAAAAATTTTTTTAAATGGTATGTAATAATTTCCTATGATAATGAAGTTATTTATTTCTTGTATTGTGTCCTAATTGACCCGTGATAGTGTTGACTTGGCGGGCTTTAGGACCCGGGGGCGCCCGGGTAGGCCAGCGTGAAGGCCCGCTGCAGAGAGAGCGGAGCATCTGGAGGAGCGCTGGCCGGCCAGGGGGAGGCGGAGGACGGGGAAGAGACAAGAGAGGAAGAAGGAGGCTCCGGGTGGACGAAGACCGGAGCGAGGACGGGGTCAGGTCCGGGACTCGGGAGGAGGGACGCCGGGTAACGAACACACTCACACACCTTTTCTACGGAAGCGGAGGGAGGCGGGGGAGGGCGAGCACGCTGGCGGGGGAAGAGCGATCGGAAGCCGGGCAGCGAATGAGGCGCTGGGAGGGTGGAGGTGGCAAAGGAGGGTGGAGGTGGCAAAGGAGGGTGGCGGTGGCAAAGGAGGGTGGAGGTGGCAAAGGAGGGTGGCGGTGGCCAAGGAGGGTTAGCACGGACATGTTGTACTTCTACTTGCGGGGCAAGAACCGCCATGAAGGGACGTCCAACATGACGAGCACGGCCTGCAAGAGGAGACCCTCTCTGGCTACCATAATTGATCTTCAGGGTCCTACTGCAGGACGGGTTAATCGCCACATGTCACCTTGACAGCGATGATTGCATTTTAACATGCCGACATTCTGCCTTTATTCACCTGCGGGAGACGAAATAGCTGCTTTTCCCCACCACAAGTGAACGTATCACCTGCTATGCATTTCAATGCGTTGTAGCTTTGAACGTAAACATGCACAAGGACCGACGTCATACTTCTACAGGATTTCTATTAAAAAATAATAATATTTTTTTTAAAAAGTCAAATTTTGTCATTTTTTCAATTTTACAAAGCGTTTTACAAATGTTTAAAAAAATAATTTATTTAAAAAAAAATGTTTTTAATTAAAATATCAAAAATAAGTAAGAATAATTACAAATCGTTTTACAAATGTTTACAAAAATAATGTATATTTTTTTTATTTTAACAAAAAAATAAATTATGAAAAATAATAATAATTAGTTAATTTAACTAGTTAATTTAATGATATTATCCTATTATTTTACAAAGCAATATAAACTGTGAACCAAGTTGGATGTTGAAATGATTGTAAAAATGTATAATTTTGTCCAAATTTAAAAAAAAAAAAAGTTTAAATTAATTAATTAAAAAAATATATACTATTGTAATTTTTTGTTTTATTATTATTATTATTATTTTTAATGTATACTTTTGTTTAAATACAATTTTTTAAAATAAATTATTAAAAAAAAAAATTACTATCACTTCAACTTGGATGTTGAAGTAATTGTAAACATTTATAATTGTTTGTCCAAATTTGAATAAAACATTTAAATACATTAATTAAAAAACATATATTATTTTGATTTTTTGGTTTTTGTTTTAAATTACTCTATTATTTTACAAAGCAACATCGACTGTAAACCAGCTTGGATGTTGAAGTGATTTTGTCATGTTTATTTTAGGAGAGAAGAATTAATAAATGTTCAATTAATTAATAACAAAAAAATATATATATTATTTTAATTTATTTTTTTTATTACATTACCTTATTATTATTATTATTATTTTTAAATGTATAATTTTGTTTAAATAAATAGAAAAAATAAAATAAAATATTTTAAAAATATATATTATTTTAGTTAATCCATTTTTTTTATATTACTCTATTATTTTACAAAGCACCATTGACTGTAAACCAGCTTGGAGGTTGATATATATATATATATATATATATATATATATATATATATATATATATATATATATATATATATATATATATATATATATATATATATATATATATATATATATATATATATATATATATATATATTATTGAAAAAAATATATTATTATATTACCCTATTATTTTATTAGTATTTTTTTAAATGTATACTTTTGTTTAAATAAAAACAATGTTTTAAATAAATTATTTAAAATATATATATTATTTTCATTAATACATTTTTATTATATTACTCTATTATTTTACAAAGCACCATAGACTGTAAACCAGCTTGGATGTTGAAGTGATTTTGTCATGTTTATTTCAGGAGAGAAGAAGGACCATCTTATTTTTATGTTATTTCTAATTAGTAATAAAATAATGTATTTTTTTAAATAAAGCAATAAATTATGAAAAATAATTAATAATAAATAATTAATTTAGCTAGTTAATTTAATTATATTATCCTATTGGTTTACAAAGCAATATAAGCTGTGAATCAACTTGGATGTTGAAGTGATTGTAAGAATGTATAATTTTGTCCAAATTTAAATAAAAATTTAAATTAATTAATTTAAAAAAAAAAAAAATTAAATAAAAAAAAAATATATATATATATATATATATACATATATATATATATATATATATATATATATATATATATATATATATATATATATATATATATATATTATTTTAAAAAAAACATTATTATATTACCCTATTATTTTATTAGTATTTTTTTAAATGTATACTTTTGTTTAAATAAAAATAAAAATAAAAATATATATTATTATTATTTTTTAATTATTATTATATTACCCTATTTTTTTATTTTTTTTAAATGTATACTTTGGTTTAAATAAAAACAATGTTTTAAATAAATTATTTAAAATATTTATTATTTTAATTAATAAATTTTTATTATATTACTCTATTATTTTACAAAGCACCATTGACCGTAAACCAGCTTGGATGTTGAAGTGATTTTGTCATGTTTATTTTAGGAGAGAAGAAGGACCATCTTATTTTTATGTTATTTCTAATTAGTAATAAAAAAAAAAAAAAACATTTAATAAAAAAATGTATTCTGAAAAATTATTAATTATTAAACTTAATTGAATTATATTATCCTATTAGTTTACAAAGCAATACAAACTGTGAACCAACTTGGATGTTGAAGTGATTGTAAAAATGTATAATTTTGTCAAAATTTAAATAAAAAACTTAACTAAATTAAGTAAAAATATATATATTATTTTAATTAATAATTTTTTAAAATTACATTACCCTTTTATTTTACTAAGCGACATAGACTGTAACCCAGCTTGGATGTTGAAGTGATTTTGTCATGTTTATTTTAGGAGAGAAGAAGGACCATCTCATTTGTTTTTATTTTTAAGTATTTAATTGTTCATTGTTAAAAATAAAAATAATTAAATTAACAATAAAACGAATAAAATAAATTCTAATAATTTATTTTATTTAATAATTATAATGCTATTATTTTACAAAGTGAGATAGACTGTAAACCAAGTGATGGTCAAAATGTCTAATTTGGTCATGTTTATTTTAGGAGAGGAGAAGGACCATCTAAATTTTATTTAATTGATTAATTATTAATTGATAATTAATTTTTAAAAACTAATGAAATTAATAAAATAAATTGTAATCAATAATTTAATTTAATAGATATAATCCTATTATTTTACAAAGTGAGATAGACTGTAAACCAAGTGATTGTCAAAATGTCTAATTTGGTCATGTTTATTTTAGAAGAAGGGCCATCTAATTTTTATTTGATTTTTAATTAATTATTTATTAATTGATAATTAATTTTAAAAAAGTAGTTAATTAATAAATAAAAATAGTAATAATTAATTTAATTTATTAATTATAAATCTAGTATTTTACAAAGTCAGATAGACGTT
This sequence comes from Entelurus aequoreus, assembly GCF_033978785.1. NCBI lineage: Eukaryota > Metazoa > Chordata > Actinopteri > Syngnathiformes > Syngnathidae > Entelurus > Entelurus aequoreus. Next base: position 89,806,180 of record NC_084733.1, read on the forward strand.
GAAGTGATTGTAAAAATGTCTAATTTGGTCATGTTTTTTAGGGGGAGAGGATAAGGACCATCTCTTTTTTTTCCCTTTTATTTATTTATTAATTTATTAATTATTTGAAAAATGTATCTAATTAAAAAAAATCATAATTAATTTAATCAATTATTTTTTTGATCATATTAACCTATTATTTTACAAAGACTGTAAACTGACTTGGGTGTTGAAGTGATTGTCGTCCATGAAGAGCATAACTGTAAAAATGTCTCATTTTCTCATGTTTTTTTTTTTTAGGAGAAAGGAGGGATCATCTCATTTTTAAAAAATTTTTTTTCTCTTCTTATCTTCATCGACGTGACCCATCATCATCATCATCACCCCAAACGCCCGCCTCCCCATCGCCATGCTGTCCAACGCCGTCCCCAACGCCACATTCAAAGGCCCCGCCGACTCTACAGGAAGCAGAAAGGTAAGAAGCTTAAAAACTTTCTTCAACTTTGCCTTTTTTTTTACATTACCTTTGATAGAAAATTGTACTGCTAACTTCTACTTTTAACCAAGCCGTACTTCAACTTCTAACGTGCTGACTCCTCTTTTTTTTTTTGTCGACGTGGCAAGTTTGGACTGATTTTAAGTCGACATCAGCTGCAACACAAACACCAAACTCCATTTTTAGTTGACAGGCAGGTTAGCTAACGTTGAAATGTAGCATTTTTACACACACTTTTTCATTTCCGAAAAAAAAAAGTATTTATTTGAATATTGTTTGGATGTTCCCCGAATTTGAGGAAAATCCACAAAACCGATGTTAAAAAAAAATCCCCCCCCAAAAAAATAAATAACTAAAAAAATAAACATATATATATATATAATTTTTTTTTTTTAAATTTGTATTTATTTTTGATTATTTGATTTATTTTTTTAACTATATATATATATATATATATATATATATATATATATATATATATATATATATATATATATATATATATATATGAAGTGAAAAAATACAATTATATATTAACCTTTGTGGGGCGGTATAGCTCGGTTGGTAGAGTGGCCGTGCCATCAACCTGAGGGTTGCAGGTTCGATTCCCGCTTCCGCCATCCTAGTCACTGCCGTTGTGTCCTTGGGCAAGACACTTTACCCACCTGCTCTCAGTGCCACCCACACTGGTTTAAATGTAACTTAGATATTGGGTTTTCACTATGTAAAGCGCTTTGAGTCACTAGAGAAAAGCGCTATATAAATACAATTCACTTCACTTCAACCTTATAAAAATAGCAAAATGAAAGACTAGGAATTAACAAATTAAATATATATACCGAAATGAAAAACATTTTTTAAACATGAACACAATAAATATATAAAATTAGAAAAAATATTAAAATTAAAGAATATGTATTTAAATTTAAAAATATATATATTTATAAATTATATAAAAGTGAACAAAATATACAAATATATTAAAATAAGAAAATATCAAAATTAAAGAATATGCATTTAAAAAATAAATTATAAACATAACTAAATTAAAAAATATATATTTTATATATGAACAAAATAAAACATTTAATCGTAGTTTGTTCATATTAACCTCAAAATTAATCGCAGATAGATGTAATTTTTCTTTTTTTATAAGAGAACCCGAGACAGATTATTTTCAAGTTTTTATTGCCATGACTGGACAACAGATATGTTAAACTTAAAAAAAAATGGTAATAAAAATATACCTCTAGAAGTAAAAAATAGTGCAGATAAAGTGAACAAAATACGAATATATATTAAACTTAAAACCTCCAAATTAAAAGATATATATACCAAAATGAAAAAAAAGTATGAATAGATTTAATTTTTAAAATATATATTAAACTCGAAAAAATATCAGACGTAAAGAATATATATCGAAACATAAATACATATTATATGTTAATTTATATAATATATAAAGAATATAAACTGAGCAAAATATAGATTTACTACACTTGAAAAAATAGAATAAAAAAAATTGGAAATGTAAAATAATATAGATTTTATACATGAACAAAATAAAAATATATGTTAAACTTAAGAAAATATCAGAACTAAAGAATGAATATCTAAATGTGAAAAAATACATATATATGTATATATATATGAAGTGGAGAAAATATAGATAAAACATATAGAATATATGTTAAACTTGAAAAATATCATCATTAAAAAATGTGTATCTAAATGTAAAAAAAATAAAAATATATATATTAAACTTAAAAATATATTGAAAAATTAAAGATACCAAAATGAAAAAAAAAATATATAATTTAAAAAAATATATTTTAAAATTCAAATAATATCAGAATTAAACAATGTATAGCTAAGTGTAAAATAATAAATATATATATAGTGCACCGTATATAAAGTGAACAAAATATAGACATATCAAACTTAAAAAATGTTTTTTATTATATTGAAATTTAAAACAAATAGATATTATGTGCATAAAGTGAACAGAATATGAATATATATTCAACTTAAAAATCAGTGTGTGAATGAGTTGGGTATTATTCCAGGGATAGTAAAGCGCTATATAAAGACTGACCATTTACCATTTAAAAAGAAAATATAAATTAAAAGATGTATACCTAAATGAAAAAAAGCGTATAAAAATTTAATTACAGACATATATATTCTGTATATACATCAAACTTTTAAAAAAATGACATACATTTTTTTAAATATTTACAGTATTACATATTTATGTGTGTGTATATGTATATTATGTTTATATTTCTAAAATTAGATATATTTAAAACAGCCTAAATTAAAAAAATATCTAAATTCGAAAAAACTATTATTAAAATTTTGAAATATAGTATCATAAATATATTACAATTTTTTAAATAAATAGTCCTGTGAAAAAACGTAATTCTTTTAATAATATTAATGTTTTAAAGGTGAATCTCAGTTCAAAAGTAATTGGATTTGAACAACATTTAAATATGCGACATTAGAAATAAAAAGTATCTGATCCAGATTGTCATTCATTAATAAATGCAACATGTTATTGTGTTTATTTGACATCAAACGTCAGGTTTTTGTGTTTATTTGACATCAAATGTCAGGTTTTTGTGTTTATTTGACATCAAATGTCAGGTTTTTGTGTTTATTTGACATCAAATGTCAGGTTTTTGTGTTTATTTGACATCAAATGTCAGGTTTTTGTGTTTATTTGACATCGAATGTCAGGTTTTTGTGTTTATTTGACATCAAACGTCAGGTTTTTGTGTTTATTTGACATCAAACGTCAGGTTTTTGTGTTTATTTGACATCAAATGTCAGGTTTTTGTGTTTATTTGACATCTAATGTGAGGTTTTTGTGTTTATTTGACATCAAATGTGAGGTTTTTGTGTTTATTTGACATCAAACGTCAGGTTTTTGTGTTTATTTGACATCAAACGTCAGGTTTTTGTGTTTATTTGACATCAAATGTCAGGTTTTTGTGTTTATTTGACATCAAATGTCAGGTTTTTGTGTTTATTTGACATCAAATGTCAGGTTTTTGTGTTTATTTGACATCAAATGTCAGGTTTTTGTGTTTATTTGACATCAAATGTCAGGTTTTTGTGTTTATTTGACATCTAATGTGAGGTTTTTGTGTTTATTTGACATCAAATGTGAGGTTTTTGTGTTTATTTGACATCAAACGTCAGGTTTTTGTGTTTATTTGACATCAAACGTCAGGTTTTTGTGTTTATTTGACATCAAATGTCAGGTTTTTGTGTTTATTTGACATCAAATGTGAGTTGTTTGTGTTTATTTGACATCAAATGTGAGGTTTTTGTGTTTATTTGACATCAAATGTCAGGTTTTTGTGTTTATTTGACATCAAATGTCAGGTTTTTGTGTTTATTTGACATCAAATGTCAGGTTTTTGTGTTTATTTGACATCAAATGTGAGTTGTTTGTGTTTATTTGACATCAAATGTGAGTTTTTTGTGTTTATTTGACATCAAATGTCAGGTTTTTGTATTTATTTGACATCAAATGTCAGGTTTTTGTGTTTATTTGACATCAAATGTGAGTTTTTTGTGTTTATCTGACATCAAATGTGAGTTTTTTGTGTTTATTTGACATCAAATGTGAGTTTTTTGTGTTTATTTGACATCAAATGTCAGGTTTTTGTGTTTATTTGACATCAAATGTCAGGTTTTTTGTGTTTATTTGACATCAAATGTGAGTTTTTTGTGTTTATTTGACATCAAATGTGAGTTTTTTGTGTTTATATGACATCAAATGTCAGGTTTTTGTGTTTATTTGACATCAAATGTGAGTTTTTTGTGTTTATTTGACATCAAATGTGAGTTTTTTGTGTTTATTTGACATCAAATGTGAGTTTTTTGTGTTTATTTGACATCAAATGTCAGGTTTTTGTGTTTATTTGACATCAAATGTCAGGTTTTTGTGTTTATTTGACATCAAATGTCAGGTTTTTGTGTTTATTTGACATCAAACGTCAGGTTTTTGTGTTTATTTGACATCAAACGTCAGGTTTTTGTGTTTATTTGACATCAAATGTCAGGTTTTTGTGTTTATTTGACATCAAATGTGAGGTTTTTGTGTTTATTTGACATTAAATGTGAGATTTTTGTGTTTATTTGACATCAAATGTCAGGTTGTTGTGTTTATTTGACTATAAATGTCAGGTTTTTGTGTTTATTTGACATTAAATGTCAGGTTTTTGTGTTTATTTGACATCAAATGTCAGGTTTTTGTGTTTATTTGACATCAAATGTCAGGTTTTTGTGTTTATTTGACATCAAATGTCAGGTTTTTGTGTTTATTTGACATTAAATGTGAGATTTTTGTGTTTATTTGACATCAAATGTCAGGTTTTTGTGTTTATTTGACATCAAATGTCAGGTTTTTGTGTTTATTTGACATTAAATGTGAGATTTTTGTGTTTATTTGACATCAAATGTCAGGTTTTTGTGTTTATTTGACATCAAATGTCAGGTTTTTGTGTTTATTTGACATTAAATGTCAGGTTTTTGTGTTTATTTGACATCAAATGTCAGGTTTTTGTGTTTATTTGACATCAAATGTCAGGTTTTTGTGTTTATTTGACATCAAATGTCAGGTTTTTGTTTTTATTTGACATCAAATGTCAGGTTTTTGTGTTTATTTGACATCAAATGTCAGGTTTTTGTGTTTATTTGACATTAAATGTGAGATTTTTGTGTTTATTTGACATCAAATGTCAGGTTTTTGTGTTTATTTGACTATAAATGTCAGGTTTTTGTGTTTATTTGACATCAAATGTCAGGTTTTTGTTTTTATTTGACATCAAATGTCAGGTTTTTGTGTTTATTTGACATGAAATGTCAGGTTTTTGACATTTGATGTCAAATAAACACAAAAAACTGACATTTGATGTCAAATAAACACAAAAACCTGACATTTCATGTCAAATAATGTCATCAAATGTCAGGTTTTTGTGTTTATCTGACATCAAATATCAGGTTTTTGTGTTTATGTCAGGTCTGCTCTCTCCCAGCGTGTGATTGACAGAAATAATCTGACATAAAATCATTGAAAAAGTCTACATTCATAACCTCGCTCGCCTCTTTTGTGAATGGACTTCATCACGCCGATGCTTGATTATGGGACTGGCGCCATGTTTGATGATGATGATGATGATGATGATGATGGTGTGACATACTGTATGTGGCGAGGGCGTTGGCTGCTTGCGGGGTGGGGGGGGGGGGGGTGTAGTAGTAAGCGTAAGGCAGTTGTGTCATTTTGCTTCCACGTTGCCATTACACAGCACTGGCCTCCATCTTGTTGCCTAGCAACAGCCCTAGTAAGCAGCTACTCCGACAGTAATGGTAAACACACACACACACACACACACACACACACACACACACACACACCCAGCCTGAAGACAGAAAATCTTCCTGGTGGTTTCTTTTACCTCCCAAAGGAAAAAAAAAATGGCGTGTTGCAGACTCTTCATCACACCTGCCGTGATGAAGGCATTTAGAGCAGGGGTGTCCTAACTTTTTCCACTGTTTTACAAATAAGTCATGCATGTTTATTTTTTGGTTTTTTTTTTTGCATTTTTCGTCAAATAAAACAGTTTTTTTTATGGTAAAAAAAAATATTCAAAAATATTTCAAAGTGTAATATTTGATGTGAAGTAATTGGAGCCCGAGAAATGTCAATAATTCATGACAACATTCATTATTATTTTTGAGCACATTTTTTAAAAATCCAAAAATAGCCCCACTCAAAAAAGTTTTACAAATAAGTCATACATGTTTTTTTTTATTGTTTTTTTGCATTTTTCGTCAAATAAAAGGTAGTTTTTTTATGGTAAAAAATACTTTAAAAATATTTCAAAGTGTAATATTTGATGTGAAATAATTGGAGCCCGAGAAATGTCAATAATTCATGACAGCATTGATTTTAATTCATTATTATTTTTGAGCACATTTTTTTAAAAATCCAAAAAGAGCCACACTCAAAAAAGTTTTACAAATAAGTCATATATGTTTTGTTTTTTTGTTTTTTTTGCATTTTTCGTCAAATAAAAGGTAGTTTTTTTATGGTAAAAAAATACTTCAAAAATATTTCAAAGTGTAATATTTGATGTGAAATCATTGGAGCCCGAGAAATGTCAATAATTCATGACAACATTGATTTTAATTCATTATTATTTTTTGAGCAAATTTTTAAAAAGTCCAAAGAGAGCCCCACTCAAAAAAGTTTTACAAATAAGTCATATATGGTATTTTTTATTTTTTTATTTTTTTATTTTTTCTATTTTTCGTCAAATAAAATGTAGTTTTTTTATGGCAAAAAAAAAAAAAATTAAAAATATTTCAAAGTGTAATATTTGATGTGAAATAATTGGAGCCCGAGAAATGTCAATAATTCATGACAACATTGATTTTAATTCAGTATTATTTTTTGAGCAAATTTAAAAAAAATCAAAAAAGAGCCCCACTCAAAAAAGTTTTACAAATAAGTCATACATGGTTTTTTGTTGTTGTTGTTGTTATTGTTGTTAGTTTTTTTGCATTTTTCGTCAAATAAAACATAGTTTTTTTATGGTAAAAAAATACTCAAAAATATTTCAAAGTGAAATATTTGATGTGAAATCATTGGAGCCCGAGAAATGTCAATAATTCATGACATCATTATTATTTTTTGAGAAAATTGTTAAAAAAATCCAAAAAGAGCCCCACTCAAAAATGTTTTACAAATAAGTCATACATGGTTTGTTTTTTTTTGCCTTTTTCGTCAAATAAAACGTAGTTTTTTTATGGTAAAAAAATACTTCAAAAATATTTCAAGGTGTAATATTTGATGTGAAATAATTGGACCCCGAGAAATGTCAATAATTCATGACAACATTGATTTTAATTCATTATTATTTTTTGAGCAAATTTTTTAAAAATCCAAAAAGAGCCCCACTCAAAAAAGTTTTACAAATAAGTCATGTATGTTTTGTTTTTTTTGTTTTTTTTTTGCATTTTTTGTCAAATAAAAGGTAGTTTTTTTATAGTAAAAAAATACTTCAAAAATATTTCAAAGTGTAATATTTAATGTGAAATAATTGGAGCCTGAGAAATGTGAATAATTCATGACAACATTGATTTTAATTCATTATTATTTTTTGAGCAAATTCTTAAAAAAATCCAAAAAGAGCCCCACTCAAAAATGTTTTACAAATTAGTCATACATGGTTTGTTTTTTTTGCATTTTTCGTCAAATAAAACGTAGTTTTTTTATGGTAAAAAAATACTTCAAAAATATTTCAAGGTGTAATATTTGATGTGAAATAATTGGAGCTTGAGAAATGTCAATAATTCATGACAACATTGATTTTAATTCATTATTATTTTTTGAGCAAATTGTTAAAAAAATCCAAAAATAGCCCCACTCAAAAAAGTTTTACAAATAAGTCATACATGGTTTGTTGTTGTTGTTGTTGTTATTGTTGTTGGTTTTTTTGCATTTTTCGTCAAATAAAACATAGTTTTTTTATGTTAAAAAAATACTCAAAAATATTTCAAAGTGTAATATTTGATGTGAAATAATTGGAGCCTGAGAAATGTCAATAATTCATGACAACATTGATTTTAATTCATTATTATTTTTTGAGCTCATTTTTAAAAAATCCAAAAAGTGCCCCACTCAAAAAAGTTTTACAAATAAGTCATATATGGTTTTTTTTTGTTTTTTGTTTTTTGTTTTTTGCATTTTTCGTCAAATAAAAGGTAGTTTTTTTATGGTAAAAAAATACTTCAAAAATATTTCAAAGTGTAATATTTGATGTGAAATAATTGGAGCCCGAGAAATGTCAATAATTCATGACAACATTGATTTTAATTCATTATTATTTTTTGAGCAAATTGTTAAAAAAAATCCAAAAATAGCCCCACTCAGAAATGTTTTACAAATAAGTCATTCATGGTTGTTTTTTTGTTGTTGCATTTTTCGTCAAATAAAACGTAGTTTTTTAATGGTAAAAAAATACTTCAAAAATATTTCAAGGTGTAATATTTGATGTGAAATAATTGGAGCCTGAGAAATGTCAATAATTCATGACAACATTGATTTTAATTTATTATTATTTTTTGAGCAAATTTTTAAAAAATCAAAAAAGAGCCCCACTCAAAAAAGTTTTACAAATAAGTCATATATGGTTTTTTGTTGTTGTTGTTGTTGTTATTGTTGTTGGTTTTTTTTTGCATTTTTCGTCAAATAAAACATAATTTTTTTATGGTAAAAAAATACTCAAAAATATTTCAAAATGTAATATTTGATGTGAAATAATTGGAGCCTGAGAAATGTCAATAATTCATGACAACATTGATTTTAATTCATTATTATTTTTTGAGCACATTTTTTAAAAAATCCAAAAAGTGCCCCACTCAAAAAAGTTTTACAAATAGGTCATACATGTTTTTTTTGGTTTGTTTGTTTGTTTGTTTTTTTGCATTTTTCGTCAAATAAAACATAGTTTTTTTATGGTAAAAAAATACTTCAAAAATATTTCAAAGTGTAATATTTGATGTGAAGTAATTGGAGCCCGAGAAATGTTAATAATTCATGACAACATTGATTTTAATTCATTATTATTTTTTGAGCAAATTGTTAAAAAAAATCCAAAAATAGCCCCACTCAGAATTCATTATTATTTTTTGAGCAAATTGTTAAAAAAATCCAAAAAACATGACATTATTATTTTTGGGGCACAGTTTAAAAAAAATCAAAAAGAGCCCCACTCAAAAAAAGTGTTTCAAATAAGTCATACATGGGTTTTTTTGTTTGTTTGTTTTTTTTTTGCATTTTTCGTCAAATAAAACATAGTTTTTTTATGGTAGAAAAATACTTGAAAAATATTTCAAAGTGTAATATTTGATGTGAAATCATTGGAGCCTGAGAAATGTCAATAATTCATGACAACATTGATTTTAATTCATTATTATTTTTTGAGAAAATTTTTAAAAAATCCAAAAAGAGCCCCACTCAAAAAAGTTTTACAAATAAGTCATACATGGGTTTTTAAAATTTTTTTTTTGCATTTTTCGTCAAATAAAAGGTAGTTTTTTATGGTAGAAAAATACTTCAAAAATATTTCAAAGTGTAATATTTGATGTGAAATAATTGGAGCCAGACAAATGTCAATAATTCATGACAACATTGATTTTAATTCATTATTATTTTTTGAACAAATTGTTAAAAAAAATCCAAAAAGAGCCCCACTCAAAAATGTTTCACAAAAAAGTCATACATGGTTTTTTGTTGTTGTTGTTGTTGTTGTTGTTATTGTTGTTGGTTTTTTTTGCATTTTTCGTCAAATAAAACATAACTTTTTTATGGTAAAAAAATACTCAAAAATATTTCAAAGTGTAATATTTGATGTGAAATAATTGGAGCCCGAGAAATGTAAATAATTCATGACAACATTGATTTTAATTCAGTATTATTTTTTGAGCAAATTTTTAAAAAATCCAAAAAGAGCCCCACTCAAAAAAGTTTTACAAATAAGTCATACATGGTTTTTTGTTGTTGTTGTTGTTATTGTTGTTGTTTTTTTTGCATTTTTCGTCAAATAAAACATAGTTTTTTTGTGGTAAAAAAATACTCAAAAATATTTCAAAGTGTAATATTTGATGTGAAATAATTGGAGCTAGAGAAATGTCAATAATTCATGACAACATTGATTTTAATTCAGTATTATTTTTTGAGCACATTTTTAAAAAATCCAAAAAGTGCCCCACTCAAAAAAGTTTTACAAATAGGTCATACATGGTTTTTTTGGTTTGTTCGTTTGTTTGTTTTTTTGCATTTTTCGTCAAATAAAACATAGTTTTTTTATGGTAAAAAATACTTCAAAAATATTTCAAAGTGAAATATTTGATGTGAAATAATTTGAGCCTGAGAAATGTCAATAATTCATGACAACATTGATTTTAATTTATTATTATTTTTTGAGCATATTTAAAAAAAAATCAAAAAGAGCCCCACTCAAAAAAGTTTAACAAAAAGTCGTACATGTTTTTTTTTTGGGTTTTTTGCATTTTTTGTCAAATAAAACATCGTTTTTTATGGTAAAAAAATACTATTTCCCTCGTAAAATATTTCAAGGTGGAATATTTGATGTGAAGTAATTCGAGCCTTAAATAGATAAATATCTCATAACATTGATTTTGATTGATTAATAATAATAATAATAATGGATTAGATTTATATAGCGCTTTTTTAGACACTTAAAGCGCTTCACAGAGAAGTGAGAACCCATCATTCACTTTTACAACTCATTCATTCATCATTCATTCTCCGGTGTGAGCGGCACCGGGGGCAAGGGTGAAGTGTCCTGCCCAAGGACACAACGGCAGCGATTTTGGACGGTGAGAGGCGGGGAGCGAACCTGCAACCCTCAGGTTTCTGGCACGGCCGCTCTACCCACTACGCCATACCGCCCCCATTTTTTGATTGATTGATGATTATTATTTTTTTAGCAATGACTGTTTAAAACAAAATCCCACTAAAAGGATTGGGGATTGAAAATGGCCACACTAGTAGAAGTGTTAAAAATAAGCAATATTCATTTATTTTGTATTTATTTATTTTATTTCAATAATTCACAGCAATATTGATTACAGTATATTTCTCTTTTGAACGATGACAGTTTCAAAGAAAAACACAAAAATTTAAAATAGTAAATAATAATAAGATTAATTAAAAAACATTAAATAAAATAAAAATTATACTTTATTTTATTTTATTTTTTACTTCCAACTCTTATATTACGAGATCAACTTCAGATCGATCTGTCAATTATAATTTTTGAATATATTTTTATGTTTGTTTTATGCCCTTTTTGCCAAAGAAAACTTTATTTTGACATATTTTTATGTTTTAAATTTTTACAATAGTATTTTTAGAAGGAGTCGCACGTAGCAAAAGACATTCTAATAATAATGAATAACTACAAACATATAAAATGACTTTGTTCCAAAAAGTGCTGTTTGTCCTTCTTTGCAGCGAGACAACTTGGACCTGATGACGGACCAGGCTAACTGCACCTCGTCTGCGCACGCCAAGCTAGCACGGAAGCGGAAGCAACTTCCTGTAAGTTTTTTGTCTTGAAAATCAACTTTTACTTTGAAAATCAACTTTACTTTGAAAATAATTTTTTGTCTTGAAAATGAACTTTTACCTTGAAAATATTTGTTTTCCTTTAAAATTAACTTTTACCTTGAAAATCGACTTTTACCTTGAAAATCTAACTTTTACCTTGAAAATATTTTTTTCCTTGAAAATCATTTTTTCCTTGAAAATCAACTTTTACCTTGAAAATATTTTTTTTCCCTTGGGAATCATTTTTTGTCTTAAAAATCAACTTTTACCTTGAAAATCAACGTTTACCTTGTAAATAATTTTTTGTCATTAAAATCATTTTTTGTCATGAAAATCAACTTTTAACTTGAAAATCAACTTTTACCTTGAAAATCAACTTTTACCTTGAAAATATTTTTTTTGTCTTGGAAATCATTTTTTGTCTTGAAAATCAACTTTTACTTTGAAAATCAACTTTACTTTGAAAATAATTTTTTGTCTTGAAAATCAACTTTTACTTTGAAAATCAACTTTACTTTGAAAATATTTTTTTGTCTTGAAAATCAACTTTTACCTTGAAAATATTTTTTTTTCCTTGAAATATTTTTTTGTCTTGAAAATCAACTTTTACCTGAAAATCAACGTTTACCTTGAAAATAATTTTTTGTCATTAAAATCATTTTTTGTCATGAAAATCAACTTTTACCTTGAAAATAATTTTTTGTCTTGAAAATCAACTTTTACCTTGAAAATTAACTTTTACCTTGAAAATCATTTTTTGTCTTGAAAATCATTTTTTGTCATGAAAATCAACTTTTACCTTGAAAATCGACTTTTACCTTGAAAATAATTTTTTTCCCTTGGGAATCATTTTTTGTCTTAAAATTCAACTTTTACCTTGAAAATAATTTTTTTTCTCTTGAAAATCAACTTTTACTTTGAAAATCAACTTTTACCTTGAAAATCATTTTTTGTCTTGAAAATAAACTTTTACCTTGAAAATCTTTTTTTCCTTTGAAAATTTTTTTTGTCTTGAAAATCAACTTTTACTTAGAAAATCAACTTTACCTTGAAAATAATTTTTTGTCTTGAAAATCAACTTTTACATTGAAAATAATTTTTTGTCTTGAAAATCAACTTTTACCTTGAAAATAATTGTTTTCCCTTGAAAATCATTTTTGTGTTGAAAATCATTTTTGTGTTGAAAATCAACTTTTACTTTGAAAATCAACATTTACCTTGAAAATCAACTTTTACCTTGAAAATCATTTTTGTCTTGAAAATCAACTTTTACTTAGAAAATCAACTTTACCTTGAAAATAATTTTTTGTCTTGAAAATCAACTTTTACATTGAAAATAATTTTTTGTCTTGAAAATCAACTTTTACATTGAAAATAATTTTTTGTCTTGAAAATCAACTTTTACCTTGAAAATAATTGTTTTCCCTTGAAAATCATTTTTGTGTTGAAAATCATTTTTGTGTTGAAAATCAACTTTTACTTTGAAAATCAACATTTACCTTGAAAATCAACTTTTACCTTGAAAATCATTTTTGTCTTGAAAATCAACTTTTACTTTGAAAATCAACTTTTACATTGAAAATCAACTTTTACCTTGAAAATCAACTTTTACATTGAAAATAATTTTTTGTCTTGAAAATCAACTTTCACCTTGAAAATCAACTTTTACCTTGAAAATCAACTTTTACCTTGAAAATCTTTTTTTCCCCTTGAAAATAATTTTTGTCTTGAAAATCAACTTTTGTCTAGAAAATCAACTTTTACCTTGAAAATATTTTTTTTTCCCCTTAAAAATAATTTTTTGTCTTGAAAATATTTTTTGTCTTGTAAATCAACTTTTACTTTGAAAATATTTTTTTGTCTTGAAAATCAACTTTTACCTTGAAAATCTTTTTTTCACTTGAAAATAATTTTTGTCTTGAAAATATTTTTTGTCTTGTAAATCAACTTTTACTTTGAAAATAATTTTTTGTCTTGAAAATCAACTTTTACCTTGAAAATCTTTTTTTCACTTGAAAATAATTTTTGTCTTGAAAATATTTTTTGTCTTGTAAATCAACTTTTACTTTGAAAATAATTTTTTGTCTTGAAAATCAACTTTTACCTTGAAAATCAACTTTTACATTGAAAATAATTTTTTGTCTTGAAAATCAACTTTTACCTTGAAAATCAACTTTTACCTTGAAAATCAACTTTTACCTTGAAAATCTTTTTTTCCCTTGAAAATCATTTTTGTCTTGAAAATCAACTTTTGTCTAGAAAATCAACTTTTACCTTGAAAATATTTTTTTTTCCCCTTGAAAATAATTTTTTGTCTTGAAAATATTTTTTGTCTTGTAAATCAACTTTTACTTTGAAAATATTTTTTTGTCTTGAAAATCAACTTTTACCTTGAAAATCTTTTTTTCACTTGAAAATCATTTTTGTCTTCAAAATATTTTTTGTCTTGTAAATATTTTTTGTCTTGTAAATCAACTTTTACTTTGAAAATAATTTTTTGTCTTGAAAATCAACTTTTACCTTGAAAATCAACTTTTACCTTAAAAATAATTTTTTTCCCTTGAAAATAATTTTTTCGCCCCTTGAAAATAATTTTTTGTCTTGAAAATCTACTTTTACCTTGAAAATCTTTTTTTCCCTTGTAAATCATTTTTGTCTTGAAAATATTTTTTATCTTGTAAATCAACTTTTACTTTGAAAATCATTTTTTGTCTTGAAAATCAACTTTTATCTTGAAAATCAACTTTTACCTTGAAAATAATTTTTTTTCCCTTTGAAAATAATTTTTTGTCTTGAAAATCTACTTTTACCTTGAAAATCAACTTTTACCTTGAAAATCAACTTTTACATTGAAAATAATTTTTTGTCTTGAAAATCAACTTTTACCTTGAAAATCTTTTTTTTCCCTTGAAAATCTTTTTTGTCTTGAAAATCAACTTTTACCTTGTAAGTTTGTTTTCCAAAGTTCCAAATAAGTGGTGTAAAATCTTGACACCTTTCACTTTTGATTTAACGCACTACAACTTCTTACACAGCATTCATCTCAGTTTGTCCTGTGTGTGTTGCCGTAGTCAGGAAGTTATCGATTAGCCACTATGTCTCGTCTTTTGTTGCAACCAACAAAGTGTTCATACTGTAAGTGTTGTACTTTTTACACACATTTTAAAATGCATCCCAGTTGTACTTCTCCTGCACAAATCTGAAGGTGTTGAAATCGCCATGTAAAATGGCTAATGCTAATCAGTAGCATGTATATGGGATAGCCAATGTAAATTAGCATCGAGCTAGCGCCTTTGTTTCAAGCTCTTTCTGTCACTTTATATCACAAACAACAATGCAGTAGATATGCTAACCTAGCAGGATGTTAAACTGTAATGTTAGCATCTAGCTCACATAGCTATGCTAATGTTGCTAACCTAGCATGATGATGTTAAACTGTAATGTTAGCATGTAGCATTTTGTCTTCCAGCAAAGTGTTTCCACAGACAAAATCTCACAAGACATGTCCCACTTTCCGCCCGCATTGACCCACTAAATCTTTCTATTTTTACACACACACACACACACACACACACACACACACACACACACACACACACACACACACACACACACACACACACACACACACACACACACACAAACACACACTGAAATGTGTGTGTGTTTCCAAGCAACTAACATTCTTGACATGTTTGCGTTAAAAAAAAAGAAAAAAGGGCAAAATTAGGTTTTTCCTTCAAAATAATTTGACTTTATCGCAAAAACAAAAATGTATATTTACAACAACAAAAAAACATTGAGCTGACTTTATTCTCATAAAATAACATGTATTTTTTAGAATATTAAATAATAGTTGTTGTTTTTTTACTATCTTCTTATGAAATAATGACTAGATTCTACTGAAATTCCCGCCAAATTTTCTAAATATTCCTTTTTTTTTCTGGAAAAAAACCCCCGCTTTTTTTGAAATTTTCTATTTAATCAAAACACCCGATACACATCATTTTTTAAATATTATTCTCTTAAAATGTATATTTAATATTGAAGAATGTGTATGTTAGTGTGTTAGGATGCTCATTTTTCCCATGGTCTGTGAGCGTGAACGCACCGTGTGGGCGGAGACTGAGAAATGAGGAAATACTTGTTGCAATTGGGCCTGTGGTTGGCATAAAATTGGCAATAAAAGATAAATACTTACATTTATATTACTTTATTTTGTTTTCACACAAAAACAAAACTCATTTTTAAGGTGTGGTGGCTAATATATTTGCCTGGTAGCATTTGTCCAATGATTACGAAACATTGAGGATATTTGTATTAATGTTCTGTACTTATTTATTTTTAGCTTTCTGCTAACCGCACGTTTTTTAAGTACCAAGTTATATGACTCTGAGTTATACGGCTGCAAAATTAGTTAAAAGAGTTAGCATGTGTCAAGCCAGTGTCAATTTATATGACTGAAGTGTACAGCTGCAAAGTTAGTTAAAAAGTTAGCATGTAAATGTTAGCATGCTAACGCTAGCATGTGTCAAGTACCAGGTTATGTGAGTATATGGTGTACGGCTGCAAAATTAGCTGGAACAGCTAGCACGCTAACAGTTGTCATTTGTCAAGTATCAAGTTATATGACTAAGGTAAACGGCTGCAAATTTAGCTAAAAAAGTTAGCATGCAAATGTTATTATGCTAGCAGTTAGCATGTGTCTTGTACACTGAGGTGAACGGCTGCAACATTTGCTGGAACAGCTAACAGGTTAATGTTAGCATGCTAACAGTTAGCATGTGTCAAGTATCAAGTTATATGACTAAGGTGTACGGCTGCAAAATTAGCAAAATAGTTAGCATGCAAATTTTAGCATGCTAAAAGTTAGCATGTATTATTTGTCAAATATCAAGTTACATGACAAAGGTGTACGACTGCAAAATTAGCTAAAAAATTATCATGCAAATGTTAGCATGCTAACAGTTAGCATGTGTCAAGTATCAAGTTATATGACTAAGGTGTACGACTGCAAAATTAGCTAAAAAGATTTACATGCAAATGTTAGCATGCTAGCAGTTAGCATGTGTCTAGCACCCTGAGGTGAACGGCTGCAAAATTTGCTGAAACAGCTAACCGGTTAATGTTAGCATGCTAACAGTTAGCATGTGTCAAGTATCAAGTTATATGACTAAGGTGTATGGCTGCAAAATTAGCAAAATAATTAGCATGCAAATGTTAGCATGCTAAAAGTTAGCATGTATCATTTGTCAAATATCAAGTTACATGACTAAGGTGTACGCCTGCAAAATTAGCATGCAAATGTTAGCCTGCTAACAGCTAGCATGTGTCAAGTATCAAGTTATATGACTAAGGTTTACGACTGCAAAATTAGCTAAAAAAATTTGCATGCAAATGTTAGCATGCTAACAGTTAGCATGTGTCATTTGTCAAGTATCAAGTTACATGACTAAGGTGAACGGCTGCAAAATTAGCTGAAACAGCTAACATGTTAATGTTAGCATGCTAACAGTTAGCATGTGTCACGTATCAAGTTATATCAGCAAAATTAGCTGAAACAGCTAGCATGCTAACAGTTATCATTTGTCAAGTATCAAGTTACATGACTAAGGTAAACGGCTGAAAAATTTAGCTAAAACATTAGCATGCAAATATTAACATGCTAACAGTTAGCATGTGTCAAGTACCTTGAGGTGAACGGCTGCAAAATTAGCTGAAACAGCTGGCATGCTAACAGTTATCATTTGTCAAGTATCAAGTTACATGACTAAGGTGTACGACTGCAAAATTAGCCTGCTAACAGTTAGCATGTGTCAAGTGCCCTGAGGTGAAAGGCTGCAAAATGAGATAAAACAGCTTGCATTTTTATGTTAGTATGCTAACAGTTAGCATGTGTCAAGTACCCTGAGGTGAACGGCTGCAAAATTTGCTGAAACAGCTAACAGGTTAATGTTAGCATGCTAACAGTTAACATGCGTCAAGATTAAAATTATATGATTACGGTGTGCAGCTGCAAAATTAGCCAAAAAAATTAGCATGTGTCAAGTACCCTGAGGTGAACGGCTGCAAAATTAGCTGAAGCAGCTTGCATGCTAATGTTAGCATGCTAACAGTTACCATGTGTCAAGTATCAAGTTATATGACTAAGGTGAACGGCTGCAAAATTAGCTGCAAATTTTAGCATGCCCAGAGTTAACTTGTGTCAACAAGTTAGCATGCTAATGTGAACATGCTAGCATGCTAACAGTTGGCAGGTGTCTTGTACCCTGAGGTGAGTGGCTGCAAAATTGGCTGAAAAAGTTAACAGTTAACACATTTCAAGTAACACGTTGTGTGACCCTGAAGATCCACATCCAGAGTGCTAACCTGTCTCGCCTCCACCCGCAGGTAGAAAGCTGCATTTCCTTCAACAACGAGGGCGCTAGGCTGGCACCGCCATCGTCCTACAACGGCGACGTGGGCGGGCACAGAGACGGGACGTCCGACGCCAAGGCGGAGAGGACGGAAGGGAAGAACGGGGTCCTCAGGGAGCCTTGGTCGTCTTCATCACTATCCTCCTCTTCCTCCTCCTGCCGAGCAGAGGACCACACCCGGGCCCCGAGTCCCTCTCAGGGGGACAGACTCCGGCAGGACGGCGAGCGGGACAACCGGGTGACGCCGCACCAGAAGCGAGGGAGACGGAAACTGGAGCGCCCGACTAAATGTAAGTACTTGTTAGTTTGACTCATAACATGACAATACTTAACATAATCAGGGCTGATAATTAGTAAGAAGTACTTAATAAGGTGAAACAAAATAGTGTGAGAATGTAAACATAATCAGGGCTGATAATTAGTAAGAAATGCTTAATAAGGTGAAACAAAATAGAGTGAGAATGTAAACATAACCAGGGCTGATAATTTGTAAGAAATGCTTAATAAGGTGAAACAAAATAGTGTGAGAATGTAAACATAATCAGGGCTGATAATTAGTAAGAAATGCTTAATAAGGTGAAACAAAATAGTGTGAGAATGTAAACATAATCAGGGCTGATAATTAGTAAGAAATGCTTAATAAGGTGAAACAAAATAGAGTGAGAATGTAAACATAACCAGGGCTGATAATTTGTAAGAAATGCTTAATAAGGTGAAACAATATAGTGTGAGAATGTAAACATAATCAGGGCTGATAATTAGTCAGAAATGCTTAATAAGGTCGAACAAAATAGTGTGAGAATGTAAACATAATCAGGGCTGATAATTAGTAGGAAATGCTTAATAAGGTGAAACAA
Source organism: Entelurus aequoreus (assembly GCF_033978785.1). Classification (NCBI taxonomy): domain Eukaryota; kingdom Metazoa; phylum Chordata; class Actinopteri; order Syngnathiformes; family Syngnathidae; genus Entelurus; species Entelurus aequoreus. The sequence continues at coordinate 89,825,083 of NC_084733.1, forward strand.
AATAGAGTGACAATGTAAACATAATCAGGGCTGATAATTAGTAAGAAATGCTTAATAAGGTCGAACAAAATAGTGTGAGAATGTAAACATAATCAGGGCTGATAATTAGTAGGAAATGCTTAATAAGGTGAAACAAAATAGAGTGACAATGTAAACATAATCAGGGCTGATAATTAGTAAAAAAAAAAAAAGCTTAATAAGGTGGAACAAAATAGTGTGAGAATGTAAACATAATCTGGGCTGATAATTAGTAAGAAATGCTTAATAAGGTGAAACAAAATAGTGTGAGAATGTAAACATAATCAGGGCTAAAAATTAGTAAGAAATGCTTAATAAGGTCGAACAAAATAGTGTGAGAATGTAAACATAATCAGGGCTGATAATTAGTAGGAAATGCTTAATAAGGTGAAACAAAATAGAGTGAGAATGTAAACATAATCAGGGCTGATAATTAGTAAAAAAAAAAAAAAGCTTAAAAAGGTGGAACAAAATAGTGTGAGAATGTAAACATAATCTGGGCTGATAATTAGTAAGAAATGCTTAATAAGGTGAAACAAAATAGTGTGAGAATGTAAACATAATCAGGGCTGATAATTAGTAAAAAAATGCCTAATAAGGTGGAACAAAATGGTGTGAGAATGTAAACATAATCAGGGCTGATAATTAGTCAGAAATGCTTAATAAGGTCGAACAAAATAGTGTGAGAATGTAAACATAATCAGGGCTGATAATTAGTAGGAAATGCTTAATAAGGTGAAACAAAATAGAGTGACAATGTAAACATAATCAGGGCTGATAATTAGTAAGAAATGCTTAATAAGGTCGAACAAAATAGTGTGAGAATGTAAACATAATCAGGGCTGATAATTAGTAGGAAATGCTTAATAAGGTGAAACAAAATAGAGTGACAATGTAAACATAATCAGGGCTGATAATTAGTAAAAAAAAAAAAAGCTTAATAAGGTGGAACAAAATAGTGTGAGAATGTAAACATAATCTGGGCTGATAATTAGTAAGAAATGCTTAATAAGGTGAAACAAAATAGTGTGAGAATGTAAACATAATCAGGGCTAAAAATTAGTAAGAAATGCTTAATAAGGTCGAACAAAATAGTGTGAGAATGTAAACATAATCAGGGCTGATAATTAGTAGGAAATGCTTAATAAGGTGAAACAAAATAGAGTGAGAATGTAAACATAATCAGGGCTGATAATTAGTAAAAAAAAAAAAAAGCTTAAAAAGGTGGAACAAAATAGTGTGAGAATGTAAACATAATCTGGGCTGATAATTAGTAAGAAATGCTTAATAAGGTGAAACAAAATAGTGTGAGAATGTAAACATAATCAGGGCTGATAATTAGTAAAAAAATGCCTAATAAGGTGGAACAAAATGGTGTGAGAATGTAAACATAATCAGGGCTGATAATTAGTAAGAAATGCTTAATAAGGTGAAACAAAATAGTGTGAGAATGTAAACATAATCAGGGCTGATAATTAGTAGGAAAAGCTTAATAAGGTGAAACAAAATAGTGTGAGAATGTAAACATAATCAGGGCTGATAATTAATAGGAAATGCTTAATAAGGTGAAACAAAATAGTGTGAGAATGTAAACATAATCAGGGCTGATAATTAGTAAGAAATGCTTAATAAGGTGGAACAAAATAGAGTGAGAATGTAAACATAATCAGGGCTGATAATTTGTAGGAAATGCTTAATAAGGTGAAACAATATAGTGTGAGAATTTTAACATAATCAGGGCTGATAATTAGTAGGAAATGCTTAATAAGGTGAAACAATATAGTGTGAGAATGTAAACATAATCAGGGCTGATAATTAGTAAAAAAAAAAAAAAAAAAGCTTAATAAGGTGGAACAAAATAGTGTGAGAATGTAAACAATCAGGGCTGATAATTAGTTTAAAAAAAAGCTTAATAAGGTGGAACAAAATAGTGTGAGAATGTAAACATAATCAGGGCTGATAATTAGTAAGAAATGCTTAATAAGGTGAAACAAAATAAAGTGAGAATGTAAACATAATCAGGGCTGATAATTAGTAGGAAATGCTTAATAAGGTGAAACAAAATAGTGTGAGAATGTAAACATAATCAGGGCTGATAATTAGTAAGAAATGCTTAATAAGGTGAAACAAAATAGTGTGAGAATTTTAACATAATCAGGGCTGATAATTAGTAGGAAATGCTTAATAAGGTGAAACAATATAGTGTGAGAATGTAAACATAATCAGGGCTGATAATTAGTAGGAAATGCTTAATAAGGTGAAACAAAATAGAGTGAGAATGTAAACATAATCAGGGCTGATAATTAGTAAAAAAAAAAAAGCTTAATAAGGTGGAACAAAATAGTGTGAGAATGTAAACATAATCTGGGCTGATAATTAGTAAGAAATGCTTAATAAGGTGAAACAAAATAGTGTGAGAATGTAAACATAATCAGGGCTAAAAATTAGTAAGAAATGCTTAATAAGGTCGAACAAAATAGTGTGAGAATGTAAACATAATCAGGGCTGATAATTAGTAGGAAATGCTTAATAAGGTGAAACAAAATAGAGTGAGAATGTAAACATAATCAGGGCTGATAATTAGTAAAAAAAAAAAAAGCTTAATAAGGTGGAACAAAATAGTGTGAGAATGTAAACATAATCTGGGCTGATAATTAGTAAGAAATGCTTAATAAGGTGAAACAAAATAGTGTGAGAATGTAAACATAATCAGGGCTGATAATTAGTAAAAAAATGCCTAATAAGGTGGAACAAAATGGTGTGAGAATGTAAACATAATCAGGGCTGATAATTAGTAAGAAATGCTTAATAAGGTGAAACAAAATAGTGTGAGAATGTAAACATAATCAGGGCTGATAATTAGTAGGAAAAGCTTAATAAGGTGAAACAAAATAGTGTGAGAATGTAAACATAATCAGGGCTGATAATTAATAGGAAATGCTTAATAAGGTGAAACAAAATAGTGTGAGAATGTAAACATAATCAGGGCTGATAATTAGTAAGAAATGCTTAATAAGGTGGAACAAAATAGAGTGAGAATGTAAACATAATCAGGGCTGATAATTTGTAGGAAATGCTTAATAAGGTGAAACAATATAGTGTGAGAATTTTAACATAATCAGGGCTGATAATTAGTAGGAAATGCTTAATAAGGTGAAACAATATAGTGTGAGAATGTAAACATAATCAGGGCTGATAATTAGTAAAAAAAAAAAAAAAAAAGCTTAATAAGGTGGAACAAAATAGTGTGAGAATGTAAACAATCAGGGCTGATAATTAGTTTAAAAAAAAGCTTAATAAGGTGGAACAAAATAGTGTGAGAATGTAAACATAATCAGGGCTGATAATTAGTAAGAAATGCTTAATAAGGTGAAACAAAATAAAGTGAGAATGTAAACATAATCAGGGCTGATAATTAGTAGGAAATGCTTAATAAGGTGAAACAAAATAGTGTGAGAATGTAAACATAATCAGGGCTGATAATTAGTAAGAAATGCTTAATAAGGTGAAACAAAATAGTGTGAGAATTTTAACATAATCAGGGCTGATAATTAGTAGGAAATGCTTAATAAGGTGAAACAATATAGTGTGAGAATGTAAACATAATCAGGGCTGATAATTAGTAAAAAAAAAAAAAAAGCTTAATAAGGTGGAACAAAATAGTGTGAGAATGTAAACAATCAGGGCTGATAATTAGTTTAAAAAAAAGCTTAATAAGGTGGAACAAAATAGTGTGAGAATGTAAACATAATCAGGGCTGATAATTAGTAAGAAATGCTTAATAAGGTTAAACAAAATAGTGTGAGAATGTAAACATAATCAAGGCTGTGATTAGTAAGAAATGCTTAATAAGGTGAAACAAAATAGTGTGAGAATGTAAACATAATCAGGGCTGATAATTTGTAAGAAATGCTTAATAAGGTGAAACAAAATAGAGTGAGAATGTAAACATAATCAGGGCTGATAATTAGTTTAAAAAAAAGCTTAATAAGGTGGAACAAAATAGTGTGAGATTGTAAACATAATCAGGGCTGATAATTAGTAAAAAAAAAAAAAAAGCTTAACAAGGTGAAACAAAATAGAGTGAGAATTTTAACATAATCAGGGCTGATAATTAGTTTAAAAAAAAAAGCTTAATAAGGTGGAACAAAATAGTGTGAGAATATAAACATAATCAGGGCTGATAATTAGTAAGAAATGCTTAATAAGGTGAAACAAAATAGTGTGAGAATGTAAACATAATCAGGGCTGATAATTAGTAAAAAAAAAAGCTTGATAAGGTGGAACAAAATAGTGTGAGAATGTAAACATAATCAGGGCTGATAATTAGTAGGAAATGCTTAATAAGGTGAAACAAAATAGTGTGAGAATGTAAACATAATCAGGGCTGATAATTAGTAAGAAATGCTTAATAAGGTGAAACAAAATAGTGTGAGAATGTAAACATAATCAGGGCTGATAATTAGTAAGAAATGCTTAATAAGGTGAAACAAAATAGTGTGAGAATGTAAACATAATCAGGGCTGATAATTAGTAGGAAATGCTTAATAAGGTGAAACAAAATAGTGTGAGAATTTTAACATAATCAGGGCTGATAATTAGTTTTTAAAAAAAAGCTTAATAAGGTGGAACAAAATAGTGTGAGAATGTAAACATAATCAGGGCTGATAATTAGTAAGAAATGCTTAATAAGGTGAAACAAAATAGTGTGAGAATGTAAACAAAATCAGGGCTGATAATTAGTAAGAAATGCTTAATAAGGTGAAACAAAATAGTGTGAGAATGTAAACATAATCAGGGCTGATAATTAGTAAGAAATGCTTAATAAGGTGAAACAAAATAGTGTGAGAATGTAAACATAATCAGGGCTGATAATTAGTAAGAAATGCTTAATAAGGTGAAACAAAATAGTGTGAGAATGTAAACATAATCAGGGCTGATAATTAGTAGGAAATGCTTAATAAGGTGAAACAAAATAGTGTGAGAATTTTAACATAATCAGGGCTGATAATTAGTAAAAAAAAAAAAAAAGCTTAATAAGGTGGAACAAAATAGTGTGAGAATGTAAACATAATCAGGGCTGATAATTAGTAAGAAATGCTTAATAAGGTGAAACAAAATAGTGTGAGAATGTAAACAAAATCAGGGCTGATAATTAGTAAGAAATGCTTAATAAGGTGAAACAAAATAGTGTGAGAATGTAAACATAATCAGGGCTGATAATTAGTAAAAAAAAAAAAAAAGCTTAATAAGGTGGAACAAAATAGTGTGAGAATGTAAACAATCAGGGCTGAAAATTAGTTTAAAAAAAAAGCTTAATAAGGTGGAACAAAATAGTGTGAGAATGTAAACATAATCAGGGCTGATAATTAGTAAGAAATGCTTAATAAGGTGAAACAAAATAGTGTGAGAATGTAAACATAATCAAGGCTGTGATTAGTAAGAAATACTTAATAAGGTGAAACAAAATAGTGTGAGAATGTAAACATAATCAGGGCTGATAATTTGTAAGAAATGCTTAATAAGGTGAAACAAAATAGAGTGAGAATGTAAACATAATCAGGGCTGATAATTAGTTAAAAAAAAAAGCTTAATAAGGTGGAACAAAATAGTGTGAGATTGTAAACATAATCAGGGCTGATTATTAGTTAAAAAAAAAAGCTTAACAAGGTGAAACAAAATAGAGTGAGAATTTTAACATAATCAGGGCTGATAATTAGTAAAAAAAAAAAAAAGCTTAATAAGGTGGAACAAAATAGTTTGAGAATGTAAACATAATCAGGGCTGATAATTAGTAAGAAATGCTTAATAAGGTGAAACAAAATAGTGTGAGAATGTAAACATAATCAGGGCTGATAATTAGTAAAAAAAAAAAAAAGCTTAATAAGGTGGAACAAAATAGTGTGAGAATGTAAACATAATCAGGGCTGATAATTAGTAGGAAATGCTTAATAAGGTGAAACAAAATAGTGTGAGAATGTAAACATAATCAGGGCTGATAATTAGTAAGAAATGCTTAATAAGGTGAAACAAAATAGTGTGAGAATGTAAACATAATCAGGGCTGATATTTGTAAGAAATGCTTAATAAGGTGAAACAAAATAGTGTGAGAATGTAAACATAATCAGGGCTGATAATTAGTAGGAAATGCTTAATAAGGTGAAACAAAATAGTGTGAGAATGTAAACATAATCAGGGCTGATAATTAGTAGGAAATACTTAATAAGGTGAAACAAAATAGTGTGAGAATGTAAACATAATCAGGGCTGTGATTAGTAAGAAATGCTTAATAAGGTGAAACAAAATAGTGTGAGAATGTAAACATAATCAGGGCTGATAATTAGTAGGAAAAAAAAAAAGCTTAATAAGGTGGAACAAAATAGTTTGAGAATGTAAACATAATCAGGGCTGATAATTAGTAAGAAATGCTTAATAAGGTGAAACAAAATAGTGTGAGAATGTAAACATAATCAGGGCTGATAATTAGTAAGAAATGCTTAATAAGGTCGAACAAAATAGTGTGAGAATGTAAACATAATCAGGGCTGATAATTAGTAGGAAATGCTTAATAAGGTGAAACAAAATAGAGTGACAATGTAAACATAATCAGGGCTGATAATTAGTAAAAAAAAAAAAAGCTTAATAAGGTGGAACAAAATAGTGTGAGAATGTAAACATAATCAGGGCTGATAATTAGTAGGAAATGCTTAATAAGGTGAAACAAAATAGTGTGAGAATGTAAACATAATCAGGGCTGATAATTAGTAAGAAATGCTTAATAAGGTGAAACAAAATAGTGTGAGAATGTAAACATAATCAGGGCTGATATTTGTAAGAAATGCTTAATAAGGTGAAACAAAATAGTGTGAGAATGTAAACATAATCAGGGCTGATAATTAGTAGGAAATACTTAATAAGGTGAAACAAAATAGTGTGAGAATGTAAACATAATCAGGGCTGTGATTAGTAAGAAATGCTTAATAAGGTGAAACAAAATAGTGTGAGAATGTAAACATAATCAGGGCTGATAATTAGTAGGAAATACTTAATAAGGTGAAACAAAATAGTGTGAGAATGTAAACATAATCAGGGCTGATAATTAGTAAGAAATGCTTAATAAGGTGAAACAAAATAGTGTGAGAATGTAAACATAATCAGGGCTGATAATTAGTAAGAAATGCTTAATAAGGTGAAACAAAATAGTGTGAGAATGTAAACCTAATCAGGGCTGATAATTAGTAGGAAATGCTTAATAAGGTGAAACAAAATAGTGTGAGAATGTAAACATAATCAGGGCTGATAATTAGTAAGAAATGCTTAATAAGGTGAAACAAAATAGTGTGAGAATGTAAACATAATCAGGGCTGATAATTAGTAAGAAATGCTTAATAAGGTGAAACAAAGTAGAGTGAGAATGTAAACATAATCAGGGCTGATAATTAGTAGGAAATGCTTAATAAGGTGAAACAAAATAGTGTGAGAATGTAAACATAATCAGGGCTGATAATTAGTAAGAAATGCTTAATAAGGTGAAACAAAATAGTGTGAGGATGTAAACATAATCAGGGCTGATAATTAGTAAGAAATGCTTAATAAGGTGAAACAAAATAGTGTGAGAATGTAAACATAATCAGGGCTGATAATTTGTAAGAAATGCTTAATAAGGTGAAACAAAATAGAGTGAGAATGTAAACATAGAGAAACCTGAGAAGAACTATTTTCTGCAGGTTTAGAGCCAGGAAGTAACAGCTGTGCTCTAAAGGGTGAGCACAACTAAGGTGTTAATTCACAGACCACATTGGTCTGACTACGGTCCCTTTGGAAATACCCCCCCCCCCCAAAAAATACCACACCGTTGAGGTGACTTTTCCTCTTGTCTGCACAATTTCTTCATTTTCACTACTCTCTTTTCACTCCATGCAGAGAATCAACTGCGACGCAACAAGCCGGCGCAACCAAACGTGATAGTTGATACTGTTACCTGATTGGCTGTTTAATTATATTATATTCTCGCCTCACGTAGCTTGCCGTCTTGGCCCCTCCCCCCCTGCCTTGGCCTACGTGCGCCGCCCAGAAATCCTGGCAGAGGCTGTGATTGGTCAGTTTTTAAAATCTAGTAGCACCACCTGCTGGTTGCATGTATAATCATCAATATTACGCCTCTAAGAAATCACTCCCAATATTTTTTGCAGCAGAACTGGAACCCTACAGTTTTTTTTTTACTTGAAATAATATTGAAAAAGTAAAAAAAAAAAATAATAATAATAATCAGTGAAATAATAACTGTCAGCATATTTTATAAGTATTAAACTATTGCAGAAGACAACCGTCAGGTGTGTCCAGGTCACTGGTGTGTGTGTGTGAGTGACAGGAAGAAAAGCTCTGCATGTACAAACCTAGTATGAGTTTTCCCAAACTAAAATGAACGTTTCCTCCCCAGATGTGGAGCACACAGACGAGGACGAGAGTGAAGAGATGAAAATGGAGGTAAGTCAGCGTGAGGACTTCCTCTTTCCTGCTCGTCCTCTCCATGGGACAAGTCCCGGACTCTCTCACTTCTTCTTACGTTTGCCATCCAAGCGAAAACAGTCTCGTCCGGATTGTAAAAGATCCTCTATATGACAGGAGCTGTTTTTAAGATTCCATTAAAAAGAAAAACGAGTCAAAGATCCTCTATATGAACGGAACTATTTTTAAGATTCCATTAAAAAAAACACAAGTCAAAGATCGTCTATATGACAGGAACTGTTTTTAAGATTCAATTAAAAAATACGAGTCAAAGATCCTCTATATGACAGGAGCTGTCTTATGTGGTTCCATTAAAACAAACATGAGTCAAAGATTCTTTGTAAGACAGGAACTGTTTATAAGGTGCCATTAAAAAAACACAGGTCCAAGATCCTTGATTTGACAGGAGTTGTCTTTTATGGTTCCATTAAAAAAAACACGAGTCAAAGATCCTCTATATGACAGGAGCTGTCTTTTATGGTTCTACATTAAACATTATGTCAATAACGGGCGCAATGTGCTTAGTGGCTGTGATGTCATCAACGGGCATGATGTCATCAACGGGGGTGACATCAATAACGGGTGTGACGTCATCAACGGGCATGATGTCATCAACGGGGGCGACATCAATAACGGGCGTGACGTCATCAACGGGGGTGATGATGTCATCAATGGGTGTGATGTCAACAACGGACGGGCATGACGTCATCAACGGGCGTGACGTTAATGACGGGTGTGACGTCATCAACGGGTGTGGCGTCATCAACGGGGGTGACGTCATCAACAGGTGTGATGTCATCGACGGGTTTGACGTCAATAACGGGGATGACGTCATCAGTGGGTGTGACGTCAGTGGCGGGCGTGACGTCAATCAACGGGGGTGACGTCAATAACGGGTGTGACGTCATCAAGAAAGATGATGTCATCAATGGGCGTGACATCAATAACGGGCGTGACGTTAATGACGGGCATGACGTCATCAACGAGGGCGATGTCATCAACGGGGGTGACGTCATCAACGGGTGTGGCGTCATCAACGGGGGTGACGTCATCAACAGGTGTGATGTCATCGACGGGTTTGACGTCAATAACGGGGATGACGTCAATAACGGGTGTGACGTCATCAAGAAGGGTGATGTCATCAACGGGCGTGACATCAATAACGGGCGTGACGTTAATGACGGGCATGACGTCATCAATGAGGGTGATGTCATCAACGGGTGTGACGTCATCAACGGGGGTGACGTCATCAACAGGTGTGATGTCATCAACAGGTTTGACGTCAATAACGGGGATGACGTCATCAACGGGTGTGACGTCAATAACGGGTGTGACGTCATCAAGAAGGGTGATGTCATCAACGGGCGTGACATCAATAACGGGCGTGACGTCAATAACGGGCGTGACGTCAATAACGGGCGTGACGTCAACAACGGGCGTGACGTCATCAACAGGTGTGACGTCAATAACGGGTGTGACGTCAATAACGGGCGTGACGTTAATGACGGGCATGACGTCATCAACGAGGGTGATGGCATCAACAAGTGTGACGTCATCAACGGGGGTGACGTCATCAACAGGTGTGATGTCATCAACGGGTTTGACGTCAATAACGGGGATGACGTCATCAACGGGTGTGACGTCAATAACGGGTGTGACGTCATCAAGAAGGGTGATGTCATCAACGGGCGTGACATCAATAACGGGCGTGACGTCAATAACGGGTGTGACGTCAATAACGGGCGTGACGTCATCAACGGGCGTGGCGTCAATAACGGGCGTGACGTCATGAACGGGGGTGACGTCATCAACGGGCGTGACGTCAATAATAGGTATGATGTCATGAACGGGGGTGATGTCATCAACGGGTGTGACGTCATCAACAGGGCTGACGTCATCAACAGGTGTGATGTCATCAACGGGTTTGACGTCAGTGACGGGCATGACGTCATCAACAGGTGTGACGTCAACAACGGGTGTGACGTCAACAACGGCCGTGACGTCAATAACGGGTGTGACGTCAATAACGGGCGTGACGTCATGAACGGGCGTAACGTCATCAACGGGCGTGACGTCAATAATAGGTATGATGTCATGAACGGGGGTGACATCAATAACGGGCATGACGTCATCAGTGGGTGTGACGTCATTGACGGGCATGACGTCAATCAACGAGTGTGACGTCAATAACAGGTGTGACGTCATCAAGAAGGGTGATGTCATCAACGGGCGTGACATCAATAACGGGCTTGACGTCAATAACGGGCGTGACGTCAATAAAAGGCATGACGTCATGAACGAGGGTGACGTCATCAACGGGCATGACGTCATCAACGGGCATGACGTCATCAACGAGCGTGACGTCAATAATGGGTATGATGTCATGAACGGGGGTGACATCAATAACGGGAATGACGTCATCAACGGGCGTGACGTCATCAACGGGCGTGATGTCATCAACGGGGGTGATGTCATCAACGGGCGTGATGTCATCAATGGGGGTGATGTCAATAACGGGCGTGTTGTCATCTACCGGCGTGACGTCAATGACGGGCGTGACGTCATCAACGGGCGTGACGTGAATAAGAGGTGATGTCATCAGCGGGCGTGTGATGATTATTGGGCGGGATGGGTCGCCAGTTGAAGAGTTGAGTTATATGAAGCTTCAGATTCGTTATGTTTGAGTGGAAACAAAGATTGTAAGTGAAGATGAACACACGACTATGTTTTCACGCTCCTGAAGCTGAAAAGATGAAAAATGGACGCCATGGCGAGGTGTTGGCGTGATGAAGGAAAGTGATGATGATGATGGAAGATACAGGAGAAGGAGACGGTTGCTAGGGCGACGCTGTGTTTGAAAGAGAAAGCTAACAAAAAAAGCGAGAAGCTAATTTGTGTTGTTGTTGTGAACGCCTTGAACAGGGAGGTGGTGAGAGGCTGCGAGGGGGCGTGGCCTGGGAAGTCAGCCTTCGCCAGAGGCCCGTGCCCAGAGTTACCTTCCAGGCTGGCGACCCTTATTACATTAGCAAGCGGACCAGAGAGGAGTGGCTGGCCAAGTGGAAGATGGAGGTGAGTACCACTGCTCTCCTCCGGCCGCCAAGGGGGCGGGGCCACAGAAGGTCAGGCGTGAAGCTCAGCTGCCATTTTATTTTGGGAGGTGGTACTTGATGCATCATCTGATATGACATCATCTGATATGACATCATCTGATACAACATGACGATAGCACTCGAACAGCTTTCTGGCTTTTGTGCTGACAATTGTTGCTGTTTTTTGGGGGTTTTTGCAGAATTTTTTCTTTATTTCTTTCAAATGTTTTTTTTAATTTGCAAAAAATGTTTTATTTTACTTGCAAATCTTTTTTTCATTTTCAGAAAATATATTTTTTGGAAACTTGCGAATCTTTTCTTATTTGCAGAGAGTTGTTTGATTTTTACTTACAAATCGTTATTTTTTATTTGCAGAATTTTTTTCTTTTTACCGGCAAATCGTTTTTTTTTATTTGCAGAAAATTTTTCTTTTTACTTGCAAATCGTTTTTTTCATTTACAGAATTTTTGTTTTTTTACTTGCGAATCGTTTTTTTAATTTGCAACAAAAAATAAATTTTACTTGCGAAACGTTTTTTTTTTTGCAGAATTGTTTTCATTTTTTCTTACTTGCGAAAAAAAATTATTTGCAGAATTTTATTTTCTTTTCTTTTACCTGCGAATCGTTTTTTTCTTTTACAGAACAAAAAAAAAATGTAATTGCAAAAAAAATTTTTTATTAGCATAAAAAATTGTTTTTACTGGCAATACATACTTTTTTATTTGCAGAAAATGTTTATTTTTTCTTGCAAATTGTTTTTATAATTTGTAAAAAAAAAGTTTTCTTTTACTTGCAAATCGTCTTTTACAACAAAAAATTTATTTTACTTGCAAAACCTTTTTTTTATTTGTAGAATTTGTTTTCTTTTTTTTACTTGCGATTCATTTTTTTATTTGCAGAAAAACGTTTTTTGTTTCTTTTACCTGCGAATCGTTTTTTTATTTTGCAGAAAAAAAAGTATCTACTTGCAAATTTTTTTTTTTTATTTGCAAAAAAAACAACTTTTTACAGGCAAAAAATGTTTTTTATTTGCAAGAAATATTTTTATTTTTTTTACTTGCGAATAGTTTTTTAATTTGCTACAAAAAAAATAATTTCACTTGCAAAACGTTTTTTTTATTTGCAGAATTTATTTTATTTTTTTCACTTGCGAATCATTTTTTTATTTGCAGAAAAACGTTTTGTTTTTTTTACTTGCGAATCGTTTTTTTAATTTGCAGAAAAAAAATTTTTTTACTTGCAAGTTGTTTTTTTTAATTTGCAAAAAGAAATATTTTTTACTGGCAAAAAATGTTTTTTTATTTGCAGGTAATTATATTTTTTTACTTGCGAATTGTTTTTTAATTTGCAAAAACAAATTGATTTGACTTGCTAAACGTTTATTTTATTTGCAGAATTGTTTTCTTTTGTTTTTACTTGCAAATCATTTTTTTATTTGCAGAAAAACATTTTGGTTTTTTTTACTTGCGAATCTTTTTTTTTAATTTGCAGAAAAAAAAATTTTTTACTTGCAAATTGTTTTTTGTAATTTGCAAAAAAAAAAAAGATTTTTTACTGGCCAAAAATGTTTATTTATTTGCAGAAAATTTTTGTTTTTTTTTACTGGCGAATCGTTTTTTTAATTTGCCAAAAAAAAATTGATTTTACTTGCGATACGTTTATTTTATTTGCAAATTTTTTTTATTTTTTTTTTAACTTGCGATTCATTTTTAATTTGCAGAAAAACTTTTTTTTTTTAACTTGCGAATCATTTTTTAATTTGCAAAAAAAAAAAAGATTTTACTTGCGAAACGTTTATTTTATTTGCAATTTTTTTTTTCTTTTTTTTTTAACTTGCGAATCATTTTTTAATTTGCAGAAAACTTTTTTTTTTTTTGAGCTTGCGAATCGTTTTTTAATTTGCAACTGAAAAAATGATTTTACTTGCGAATCATTTTTTGATTTGCAGAAAAACGTTGTTTTTTTAAAACTTTTTTAACGTTTTTTTAATTAGCAAAAAAAAATCAGATTTTACTTGCGAAACGTTTATTTTATTTGCAGATTTTTTTTCATTTTTTTTTTAAACTTGCGAATAATTTTTTAATTTGCAGAAAAACGTTAGGGTTTTTTTAACTTGCGAATGTTTTTTTTTAATTTGCAAAAAAAAAAGTTTTTTACTGGCAAAAAATGTTTTTTTATTTGCAGGAAATAGTTGTTTTTTTAACTTGCGAATCATTTTTTAATTTGCAACAAAAAAATTGATTTTACTTGCGAAACTTTTATTTTATTTGCAGAATTTATTTATTTTTTTTTTTAACTTGCGAATCTTTTCTTTCCCAGAAACAACATTTCTTTTACCGGCAAATCTTTTTTTTTATTTGCAGAAAATAGTTTTTTTTATTTGCAAAACTTTTTTTTTTTGTTTTTTTGAGGAAGGCAATGATATTTTTTAGCTGCACTTTTTCCTGCTGTGGGATTATCTTGCACTTTCTCCTGGAAACATCTCTCTCACTCAAATGTATTTAATTTTTTATTTTTTTTAAACACCGGAGCCCCCTCCCCCCAAGCCCCCTCCTCCCCCCATGGAAAGGGAGTGTGCTGAAGGCCTCCTGGCTGCCTGCCCAGGCTCTGCTGGAGAGGCCTGCAGCCAACCAGGAATGTGCTCAGCGACCACCTGACCCCCGAATTCCCAGACAAAGAAATGTTTTTTTTTTTCTTGAGGGGGTGCAAGGGGGGGAGCGTTGTTTAAAAAAAAAAAAAAAAAAAAAAAAAAAAAAAATCCGCCCTCCCCTCCACAACTGGATCATGAGGCTCGTGGCGTGTTTGGGTATGTGTGCCGCATGTGTTGGTTTTGCACGTCCACTTAGCAACGTAGCATTTTAGCAAGAAGGTTGGGGGGAAATATGCTGACTGCAGCTCTTTCTACAAAACCTTCTTGTGCACCATCTGCAGCTTGAAGGTGGGGGTGGGGGTGGGTGGAGGCAATGTGAGCATGTGAGGAGGCGTTTGAGAAAGTTTTTTCCGCTGTGGCTTTGATACGCGCTTAAAGTGTTTCCTGTTGTACGCCAGCACCTTAGCGACCAAATATGGTACTTATCCTCTTGGCAACCGTATTTCATGTAAGGGACAGGAAGTAGATGACTTGTGACTCGATTAATCGTTAAATGAGTCTGACTTTTAAAAAAAAAAAGGGATTTAAATCAGTGCCAAAAGCTTTAAATACGTGGACATACTTTACATACCAACGCTTCAATTGAGCACATGTTAGAGCGGTAAAATGTTAGCAACACTAGCGTAGCGTTGTGAGCTACATGCTATTGTTGTATTTTAATATCATGCTGGGTTAGCAACACTAGCATAGCGATGTGAGTTACATGTTAACATTACATTTTAACATCATGCTAGGTTAGCAACACTAGCATAGCGATGTGAGTTACATGTTAACATTACAATTGAACATCATGCTGGGTTAGCAACACTAGCATAGCGATGTGAGCGACATGCTAACATTACAATTGAACATCATGCTAAGTTAGCAACACTAGCATAGCGATGTGAGCTACATGCTAACATTATATTTTAACATCATGCTAGGGTAGCAACGTAGCATATCTATGTGAGCTACATGCTAACATTACATTTTAACATCATGCTAGGTTAGCAACGTAGCATAGCGATGTGAGCGACATGCTAACATTACAATTGAACATCATGCTGGGTTAGCAACACTAGCATAGCGATGTGAGCGACATGCTAACATTACAATTGAACATCATGCTGGGTTAGCAACACTAGCATAGCGATGTGAGCGACATGCTAACATTACAATTGAACATCATGCTGGGTTAGCAACACTAGCATAGCTATGTGAGCTACATGCTAACATTACATTTTAACATCATGCTGGGTTAGCAACACTAGCATAACTATGTGAGCTACATGCTAACATTACATTTTAACATCATGCTAGGTTAGCAACACTAGTATAACTATGTGAGCTACATGCTAACAATACAGTTTAACATCATGCTAGGTTAGCAACACTAGCATAGCTATGTGAGCTACATGCTAACATTACATTTTAACATCATGCTGGGTTAGCACACTAACATAGCGATGTGAGCTACATGCCAACATTACAATTGAACATCATGCTTGGTTAGCAACACTAGCATAGTTATTTGAGCTACAT
>NC_084733.1:89845868-89860868 GCF_033978785.1 Entelurus aequoreus
GACGATAAAGTTCGCAACTTTTGCTCGCTGATAAAAAAAAGCCTTGCCTGTAGCGGAAGTAGCGTGACGTCACAGGAGCTAGTATTCCTCACAATTCCCCGTTGTTTACAATGGAGCGAGAGAGATTCGGACCGAGAAAGTGATGATTACCCCATTAATTTGAGCGAGGATGAAAATTCGTAGATGAGGAACGTTACAGTGAAGGACTTGAGAGGCAGTGATGGACGTGTCTTTTTTCGCTCTGACCGTAACTTAGGTACAAGCTGGCTCATTGGATTCCACACTCTCCTTTTTCTATTGTGTATCACAGATTTGTATTTCAAACCACCTGGGATACTATATCCTCTTGAAAATGAGAGTCGAGAACGCGAAATGGACATTCAGTGCCTTTTATCTCCACGACAATACATCGGCGAAATGCTTTAGCTACGAGCTAACGTGATAGCATCGTGCTTTAACTGCATATAGAAACAAAAGAAATAAACCCCTGACTGGAAGTATAGATAGAAAATCAACAATACTATTAAACCATGGACATGTAAATACACGGTTAATGCTTTCCAGGCTGGCGAAGGTTAACAATGCTGTGCTAACGACGCCATTGAAGCTAACTTAGCAACCGGACTGCACAGAGCTATGCTAAAAACATTAGCTCTCCACCTACGCCAGCCAGCCCTCATCTGCTCATCAACACCCGTGCTCACCTGCGTTCCAGCGATCGGCAGAAGGACGAAGGACTTCACCCGATGCGTTTGGCGGCCCGGAGACGTAGGAAGTCAAGGTGAAGTCGGCGGCTAGCGCGGCTAGCGCTCCAACAAAGTCCTCCTGGTTGTGTTGCTGTAGTCCGCTGCTAATACACTGATGCCACCTACAACTGTCTTCTTTGCAGCCTTCATTGTTCATTAAAAAAATTGCAAAAGATGTCCAGAATACTGTGGAATTATGAAATGAAAACAGAGCTTTTTGTATAGGATTCTACGGGGTACCATAACTTCCGTTACTCTGACTTCGTCACGCGCATACGTCATCATACCGTGATGTTTCAGCCGGATATTTCCCGGGAATTTTAAAATGTCACTTTATAAGTTAACCCGGCCGTATTGGCATGTGTTGCAATGTTAAGATTTCATCATTGATATATAAACTATCAGACTGCGTGGTCGCTAGTAGTGGCTTTCAGTAGGCCTTTAACTCTATTTTTTACTGTCCTTTTACTACACTTTCACTTATCTTTTTGTATACTTTCATTGCACCTTTTTTTGTACTTTACTACATTTCCTCTGGACTTTCACTTTTCTTTCTGTACGTCCACTATACTTTTGCTGTACTTTAATTCTACTTCTACTCCTTCCTCTGATAGAGAAGAAAATGTTAGTTTTTAGTTTGGTCTTCTCGGCGGCGTGTGTACGTGTGCGTGCGTGTGCGTGCGTGTGCGTGCGTGCGCGCTAACGTGGCGTTCTGACGTTGGCTTCAGCGGCCATCTGTAAGCGAGCGCGCAGGAACACAGAGTGCAGTGTTGTCAGAGCGTGTGTCCCGAGGCCTTTTGAAGGATATTTATAAAGCACTTTGGCATTGAGGGGCACATGTTTCTACTTAAAGACCTCCCCCTTCACGCAGGCCCCGCCTCCTGCCAACAAACCCGAGAGGGCCCAAAGTAAACACAGCTGTGAGGAGTACAGTACGACCAGCAGCGTTAGCGAGCTCTGCATGCGCTATAAAATGTTGCCGTTACAATTGTCGTTCACGATGATGTCATTATCTTCACGATGACGTCATCATATCACTGCTGACTTAGTCATTCCCTTTACTCATTCCGGAAGTGTCTACTTGATGCACTTGAAAGTCAAATATTATGTCACTTCACGACACATGCTAACAGTTAGCATGGTAGCTTTTGAGCTAATTCTGCACCTATCGCCGCGGAGTCAAATATTGTCTTATTTCAAGCATGTTTACCTTTTAGCATGCGGGCATTGTCATGTTAACATGCTAGCAGTCAGGTTCAAACACTGATGACATTTATTAAACAATACAAGAAGCAAGGAATCGAACAGAGACAGAATTAAATTTGGCTCAATGAGGAGAAACGCGTACACCTGTACCCTTGTACGGTGTCGTCACGCGCTCCTGACGAAAGATTGTACGCCTCCTCTTTCATTTGGACTTTCCCTGATTAACAGCTGTTTCTAAGGGACGGGGGTCGTAAACAGCCGTCCCCTTTGGTTACAAACAGTTCAAAGCAAAGGACGTTAAACAGTTCAAAGAACAGGTCGTCTGGAGGGGAGTCTGGTCCTGCTTCCTCTCCGCTTTGTAGTTCTCGGGTCAAGACAACATCTTTCTGTTGACTACAATACATCAAAGAAACAGAACACCTTCATGTTGCTTCCCATCCTAACAAGCCTTCTTGGTAGGATCAAAGGCAGCTTTTGTCCTCTCACCGGTAACTCGTGGCAACACAAAGTTTTGTGATTACTTAGATACATTTATTCTGACACTAGCGTTAGCAGTTAGCAAGCGAACAGAGTCAAATACTTCATTCCAAGCATGTTCACCCCTAGCATGCTGCTGTTAGCATGTTAGCATGCAAGCTTTTCTTTGCTCATTACTGAAGTGTCCACCTGATACACTTCAAAGTAAAAATAATTGTTACTTCATAATACATGCTAACAGTTAGCATGGTAGCTTTTTAGCTAATTCTGCACCTATACGCCTCAGAGTCTAACATTTTGTTATTTCAAGCATGTTTACCGTTAGAATGCTAGCGTTAGCAGTTAGCATGCAAGTCAAATTTTTGTCAATTCACAACACACGCTGAAAGTTAGCGTTGTAGCTTCTCGGCTAATTCTGCAGCTAAACACCTCAGAGTCAAATATTGTCTTATTTCAAGCATGTTTACCTTTTAGCATGCGGTCATTATCATGCTAGCGTTAGCAGTTAGCATGCGCACAGAGTCAAATACTTCATTTCAAGCATGTTCACCCTTAGTATGTTGGTATTAGCATGTTAGCATGCGAGCGTTAGCACTTAGCATGCAAGCTTTTCTTTGCTCATTTCTGAAGTGCTAGCATTAGCATTTAGCATGCAAGGTTGTTCCTGCTCATTTCCGAAGTGCTCACCTGACACACTTCAAAGTCAATTTTCGTTACTTCAAACATGTTTACCATTAGCATGCTAGCATTTGAATGCTAATGTTAGCATGCTAGCTTTTCTCTCGTTTTTTTTTTTGTGTTCTTCCTCTAATTTAGCAGGTATACATCCAAAAGTCATATATATATTGCTACCCGATGCTATGTTGCTATTGTGTTACTTCACAATACATGCTAACAGTTAGCATGGTAGCTTTTTTAGCTTAATTCCGCACCTATACGCCTCAGAGTCAAATATTTAGTTATTTCAAGCATGTTTACCTTTTAGCATGCAAGAATTATCATGCTAGCATGCTAGCGTTAGCAGTTAGCATGCAAGGTTGTTCCTGCTCATTTCCGAAGTGCTCACCTGACACACTTCAAAGTCAATTTCCGTTACTTCAAACATGTTTATCATTAGCATGCTAGCATTTGAATGCTAACGTTAGCATGCTAGCTTTTCTCTCGTTTTTTTTTTGTTCTTCCTCTAATTTAGCAGGTATACATCCAAAAGTCATATATATATTGCTACCCGATGCTATGTGGCTATTGTGTTACTTAACAATACACGCTAACAGTTAGCATGGTAGCTTTTTTAGCTTAATTCCGCACCTATACGCCTCAGAGTCAAACATTTTGTTATTTCAAGCATGTTTACCTTTTAGCATGCAAGAATTATCCTGCTAGCATGCTAGCGTTAGCAGTTAGCATGCAAAGTTGTTCCTTCTCATTTCTGAAGTGTTCACCTGACACACTTCAAATTTAATTTTCGTTACTTCAAACATGTTTACCATTAGCATGCTAGCATTTGAATGCTAACGTTAGCATGCTAGCTTTTCTCTCTTTTTTTTTTGTTCTTCCTCTAATTTAGCAGGTATACTTCCAAAAGTCATATATATATTGCTACCCGATGCTATGTGGCTATTGTGTTACTTAACAATACACGCTAACAGTTAGCATGGTAGCTTTTTTTAGCTTAATTCCGCACCTATACGCCTCAGAGTCAAACATTTTGTTATTTCAAGCATGTTTACCTTTTAGCATGCGGGAATTAGCATGCTAGCGTTAGCAGTTAGCATACAAGGTTGTTCCTGCTCATTTCTGAAGTGTTCACCTGACACACTTCAAGGTAAATTTTTGTTACTTCAAACATGTTTACCATTAGCATGCTAGCATTTGAATGCTAACGTTAGCATGCTAGCTTTTCTCTCGGTTTTTTTTTGTTCTTCCTCTAATTTAGCAGGTATACATCCAAAAGTCATATATATATTGCTACCCGATGCTATGTTGCTATTGTGTTACTTCACAATACACGCTAACAGTTAGCATGGTAGCTTTTTTAGCTTAATTCCGCACCTATACGCCTCAGAGTCAAACATTTTGTTATTTCAAGCACGTTTACCTTTTAGCATGCAAGAATTATCATGCTAGCGTTAGCAGTTAGCATGCAAAGTTGTTCCTGCTCATTTCCGAAGTGTTCACCTGACACACTTCAAAGTCAATTTTCGTTACTTCAAACATGTTTACCATTAGCATGCTAACATTTGAATGCTAACGTTAGCATGCTAACTTTTCTCTCGTTTTTTTTGTTCTTCCTCTAATTTAGCAGGTATACATCCAAAAGTCATATATATATTGCTACCTGATGCTATGTTGCTATTGTGTTACTTCACAATACACGCTAACAGTTAGCATGGTAGCTTTTTTTAGCTTAATTCCGCACCTATACGCCTCAGAGTCAAACATTTTGTTATTTCAAGCACGTTTACCTTTATTATGCGGGCATTATCGTGTTAACATGCTAGCGTTAGCAGTTAGCATGCTAGCATTAGCAGTTAGCATGCAAGGTTGTTCCTGCTCATTTCTGAAGTGCTCACCTGACACACTTCAAAGTCAATTTTCGTTACTTCAAACATGTTTACCATTAGCATGCTAGCATTTGAATGCTAACGTTAGCATGCTAGCTTTTCTCTCGTTTTTTTTTTTGTGTTCTGCCTCTAATTTAGCAGATATACATCCAAAACTGCATTTCCTAGTAGTCAATAGCAACACTAAGTAATACATATAATTATTTTTAATACTGTATTTTCAAAATAAAAGCTTCTCTCCAACCATTGCCTGCTTTCAATGACCCACTTTGGATAAAAAAAAAAAGGTTCCTGCTGTAGTTTTTCGGTATATTGCAGTTCTCATTCCACACTCCCAACCAACAGGGGGCAGCAGTGAAGGGTAAATGATGCCTCAGTGAGTGTTTGCCCATGTATTAGCTGTATTGACACATTCCCTTCCTGGATTTGTTGCAGGCAGAGAAAAAGGCCAAACTGACGCCAGCGATGGAGTCGATGAACAACCCTGAGGAGGAGAAGGAGGAAGAAGAGACGCAGAAACAGGAAGTCTCCCCAAGTCCGCGCTCGCCGTCCCCCAGACCGCCGCAGTCGCCTCAGCGTCCGTCGCCGTCCCAGCCGCCGCCACCACCACAACATCAGCAACAGCCTACTGACCCCGCCTCCCCCACTGTAGCCACCGCCCCCGAGCCCGCCTCCATCACAGGTGGAGACAAGACGTCCCCCAAGTCCGGAGACACTGAACCCGAGTACGAGGTGAGGCGAAAAACTCCGCTTGTGGTCTTCGGCTTTGGCTCCTTAATAGGATCCCGGATCCCCCGGGTACGGTTCTAAGCCGTGTTGACCTCTCAAAAGCTGACGTTTCATTCCCAGGACGATCGGGGTTTCGGCATCGGAGATCTGATCTGGGGGAAGCTGCGAGGGTTCTCGTGGTGGCCGGGACGCATCGTGTCCTGGTGGATGACGGGGCGCAGCCCAGCCGTGGAGGGGACCAGATGGGTCATGTGGTTCGGGGACGGGAAATTCTCAGTGGTGAGCATTTCCTACTTCTGGTCCAATCAGGGTTCTCAGAAACAAGGTCGGGTTGAGACGACGATGTCACCTTTTAACCACAAGACTACATTTGTTAATGTTGTTTTTTGTGCGTAATATCATGTGCGATACAAGCAGTCTTGCAGCGTGTTTACTTGTGTGTGATATCATGTGCGATACAAGCAGTCTTGCAGCGTGTTTACTTGTGTGTGATATCATGTGCGATACAAGCAGTCCTGCAGGGTGTTTACTTGTGTGTGATATCATGTGCGATACAAGCAGTCTTGCAGCGTGTTTACTTGTGTGTGATATCATGTGCGATACCAGCAGTCCTGCAGGGTTTACTTGTGTGTGATATCATGTGCGATACAAGCAGTCTTGCAGCGTGTTTACTTGTGTGTGATATCATGTGCGATACCAGCAGTCCTGCAGGGTGTTTACTTGTGTGTGATATCATGTGCGATACCAGCAGTCCTGCAGCATGTTATTTGTGCGTAATATCATGTGCGATACAAGCAGTCCTGCAGCGTGTTTACTTGTATGTGATATCATGTGCGATACCAGCAGTCCTGCAGCGTGTTTAGTTATGTGTGATATCATATGCGATACCAGCAGTCCTGCAGTGTGTTTACTAATATGTGATATCATGTGCGATACAAACAGTCCTGCAGCGTATTTAGTTATGTGCGATATCATGTACGATACCAGCAGTCCTGCAGCGTTTTAGTTATGTGCGATATCATGTGAGATACAAGCAGTACTGCAGCGTGTTTAGTTGTGTGTGATATCATGTGCAACACGAGCAGTCCTGCAGCATGTTTACTTATGTGTGATATCATGTGCAATACAAGCAGTCCTGCAGCATGTTTACTTGTATGTGATATCATATGCGATACAAGCAGTACTACAGCGTGTTTACTTGTGTGATATTATGTGCGATACAAGCAGTCCTGCAGCGTGTTTAGTTATGCGATACAAGCAGTCCTGCAGCATGTGTACTTATGTGTGATATAATGTGCGATACAAGCAGTCCTGCAGCATGTTTACTTATGTGTGATATCATGCGCGATACAAGCAGTACTGCAGCATGTTTACTTGTGTGTGATATCATGTGCGATACCAGCAGTCCTGCAGCATGTTATTTGTGCGTAATATCATGTGCGATACAAGCAGTCTTGCAGCATGTTTACTTGTGTGCGATACCAGCAGTCCTGCAGCATGTTTTTTGTGCGTAATATCATGTGCGATACAAGCAGTCTTGCAGCTTGTTTACTTGGTGTGATATCAAGTGCGATACAAGCAGTACTGCAGCATGTTTACTTATGTGTGATATCATGTGCGATACAAGCAGTACTGCAGCATGTTTACTTATGTGTGATATCATGTGCGATACAAGCAGTCCTGCAGCATGTTTATTTATGTGTGATATCATGTGCAACACGAGCAGTCCTGCAGCATGTTTGTTTATGTGTGATATCATGTGCGATACGAGCAATCCTGCAGCATGTTGAATTGTGTGTGATATCATGTGCGATACAAGCAATCCTGCAGCATGTTATTTGTGCGTAATATCATGTGCGATACAAGCAGTCTTGCAGCTTGTTTACTTGGTGTGATATCGAGTGCGATACA
Source organism: Entelurus aequoreus (assembly GCF_033978785.1). Classification (NCBI taxonomy): domain Eukaryota; kingdom Metazoa; phylum Chordata; class Actinopteri; order Syngnathiformes; family Syngnathidae; genus Entelurus; species Entelurus aequoreus. The sequence continues at coordinate 89,853,502 of NC_084733.1, forward strand.
AGCAGTCCTGCAGCGTGTTTACTTGTGCAGCTTGTCTACTTGGTGTGATATCGAGTACGATACAAGCAGTCCTGCAGCGTGTTTACTTGTGTGTGATATCATGTGCGATACAAGCAGTCCTGCAGCGTGTTTACTTGTGTGTGATATCATGTGCGATACAAGCAGTACTACAGCGTGTTTACTTATGTGTGATATTATGTGCGATACAAGCAGTCCTGCAGCATGTTTATTTATGTGTGATATCATGTGCGATACGAGCAATCCTGCAGCATGTTGAATTGCGTGTGATATCGAGTGCGATACAAGCAGTCCTGCAGCATGTTATTTGTGCGTAGTATCATGTGCGATACAAGCAGTCTTGCAGCTTGTTTACTTGGTGTGATATCGAGTGCGATACAAGCAGTCCTGCAGCGTGTTATTTGTGCGTAATATCATGTGCGATACAAGCAGTCTTGCATCTTGTTTACCTGGTGTGATATCGAGTGCGATACAAGCAGTCCTGCAGCGTGTTTACATGTGTGTGATATCATGTGCGATACAAGCAGTCTTGCAGCTTGTTTACTTGGTGTGATATCGAGTGCGATACAAGCAGTCCTGCAGCATGATTATTTGTGTGTGATACCATGTGCGATACCAGCACATAACATATGTTGTGTGTTCGCAGGTTTGTGTTGAGAAACTGTTACCTTTCAGTTCCTTCAAGCTGGCCTTCCACCAGGCCACCTACAGCAAGCAGCCCACGTACAGGAAGGCCGTCTACGAGGTGCTCCAGGTGAGCTCTCACCTGAAAACCTGCACACCCTCGTGGCTCAGGTCCAATGTGGCTCAGGTCCAATGTGGCTCAGGTCCAATGTGGCTCAGGTCCAATGTGGCTCAGGTCCAATGTGGCTCAGGTCCAATGTGGCTCAGGTCCAATGTCCTCCCAGGCTGCGGGCGGCCGGGCGGGTAAGAAGTTCGCCGCGTGTCCCGCCAGCGAGGAGACGGAGGTTGAGGTCCTGAACAAGGAGATGATCGCCTGGGCTTTGGCGGGATTCCAGCCCGCAGGACCCAAAGGTTTGGAGCCGCCAGAAGGTAAGAAAAAGGCGGAAGGTAAGAACGCAGCAGTCGACTGACTCCGACGGTGGTCGTACCCTCAGAGGAGCGCGACCCGTACAAGGAGGTCTACACGGAAATGTGGGCGGAGCCTGAAGCGGCGGCCTACACGCCCCCGCCGGCTAAAAAGCCTCGCAAAAGCGTGCTGGAGAAACCCAAGAACAAGGACGTGGTGGACGAAAGGACGCGAGGTAATCTCTCATGTATCGTTAGAAAGATCAATGGAACAACATTTTAGTACCGGTACCGGTACCAAAATGTATTTCCATACTTATCAGTACTTTTCTAAATAAAGTGGACCACAAAAAATGTCATTATTCACTTTATTTGAGCAACAAATCCTAAACAAAGTTTCCTAATTAGTCTGCTAACGTGTGCCGTTACACATGGTGTCGTTTATACACCTGTTATTTTGTACACTTTATGAGGGACAAACTGTCAAAAATTATTATTAAACCGGACACACAACGTAGACAGACAACAGAACCCCCCCCCCCCCCCCCCCCCGCCAGTACAAGTGTCAAGCAAGTTTGCTAGCAGTTAGCATGCTAGCATGCTAACATTAGCATAAGAACGTTTCCAGCTAATATTACACTTTTTTTGTTTAATTCCATATAACTTGGAATTTGACACTAATTAACTGTTAGCGTGGTAACTTTAGCACGCTAATATTATAGTGCTAGCTTTTTAGCTAACTTTACGTTTTGTTTTTTTCTCTAATTACACAGCCATACACCTTACAGTCAAATAATTTGGTATGTGACCCATGCTAACCGTTAGCATGTTTATGTTTGCATGCTAGCATGTTAACATTAGCATTACAACGTTTGCAGCTAATATTACACTTTTTTGTTAAATTCTATATAACTTGGAATTTGACACTAATTAAATGTTAGCATGGTAGCTTTAGCACGCTAACATTATAGTGCTAGCTTTTTAGCTAACTTTACAGGGTTTTTTTTCTCTAATTATACAGCCATACACCTTACAGTCCTATAATTTGGTATGTGACCCATGCTAACCATTAGCATGTTTATGTTTGCATGCTAGCATGCTAACATTAGCATTTGAACGTTTCCAGCTAATATTACACTTCTTTTGTTAAATTCTATATAACTTGGAATTTGACACTAATTAAATGTTAGCGTGGTAACTTTAGCACGCTAACATTATAGTGCTAGCTTTTTAGCTAATTTTACGGGGGGTTTTTTCTCTAATTATACAGCCATACACCTTACAGTCAAATAATTTGGTATGTGACCCATGCTAACCGTTAGCATGTTTATGTTTGCATGTTTATGTTTGCATGCTAGCATGCTAACATTAGCATTAGAACGTTTACAGCTAATATTACACTTTTTTGTTAAATTCCATATAACTTGGAATTTGACACTAATTAACTGTTAGCGTGGTAACTTTAGCACGCTAACATTATAGTGCTAACTTTTTAGCTAACTTTACGTTTTGTTTTTTTCTCTAATTACACAGCCATACACCTTACAGTCAAATAATTTGGTATGTGACCCATGCTAACCGTTTGCATGCTAGGATGCTAACATTAGCCTTAGAACGTTTCCAGCTAATATTACACTTTTTTTGTTAAATTCTATATAACTTGGAATTTGACACTAATTAAATGTTAGCGTGGTAACTTTAGCACGCTAACATTATAGTGCTAACTTTTTAGCTAACTTTAAGTTTTTTTCTTTCTCCAATTACACAGCCATACACCTTACAGTTATATAATTTGGTATGTGACACATGCTAACCATTAGCATGTTTATGTTTGCATGCTAGCATGCTAACATTAAAGTGTTCTCTTTTTGAGCTAATTTTGCAACTGTTTACCTTACAGTCATATAACTTGGTATGTGACACTTGTTAACTGCTAGCATGCTTATGTTAGCATGCTAACCTTAAAGTGCTAACTTTTTTAGCTATTTGTACTCTTTCCCCCCCCCCCCTGTAATTCCCCTGCCTTACACTTTAGTCAAATCACTTAGTATGTGACACATGCTAACTATTACTATGGTCACGTTAGCATGCTAGTATGCTAACATTAGCATTAGAACGTTTCCAGCTAATATTACACTTTTTTTTGGTCAAATTCCATATAACTTGGAATTTGACACTAATGAACTGTTAGTGTGGTAACTTTAGCATGCCAGCACGCTAACGTTATAGTGCTAACTTTTTTAGCTAACTTTCAATCAATCAATGTTTATTTATATAGCGGGGTTTTTTTTTCTCTAATTACACAGCCATACACCTTATAGTCATATAACTTGGTATGTGACACATGCTAACATGCTAACCTTAAAGTGCAAACTTTTTTTTTTTAGCTATTTGTACTCTTTTTTTTTTTTCTGTAATCATATCACTTGGTATGTGACACATGCTAACTATTATTATGGTCACGTTAGCTTGCTAGCATGCCAACATTAGCGTGCTAACTTTTTTGAGCCAGTTTTGCTACCGTTTACCCCAGAGTCATATTACTTGGCATGTGACACTTGTTGTTTTTTTAGCGTGCAAATGATAGCATGCTAGCTATCTAACTTAAACATGCATACTTTTTCCATCTACTTTTTTCTCTAACTGTTAGAATGCCTTCGTTAGCACATTTGCTAAGTGTTAGCATTTTAATGTGCGCATACTAAATTTTCTAGTTATTATTAATTATTTATTATTATTAATCTACTTGTTCATTTACTGTTAATATCTGCTTATTTTCTGTTTCAACATGTTCTATCTACACTTCTGTTCAAATGTAATAATCACTTATTCTTCTCTTGTTTGGATACTTTACATTAATTTTTGGATGATACCACACATTTAGGTATCGATCCGATACCAAGTAGTTACAGGATCGTACATTGGTCATATTCAAAGTCCTCATATGTCCAGGGACGTATTTCCTGACTTTATAAACATAATATGAATTTTTTTTTAACCGAAAAAATATCGATGTAATCATAGTAGTATCGACTATAAACGCTCTTATACTTGGTATCATTACAGTGGATGTCAGGTGTAGATCCATTATGGCGTTTGTTTACGTTGTGACGCCGGTGAGCTATTGTATCCTCCTACGGTGTGGGATATTCCTCGTCCTCCAGTGATAATGTTACTTGTAAGACACTTGCTTTATTTGTCGCCACGGAGACGAGGATTAGTCAATTTAGAAGTAGCTAAAACACTGTGGATGGACGTTAGCCGCTAGCTAGCGAGCCATGTCTTAAAGCACCTCTTCCCGAGGGTTATGTTAGCATGCTAAAATGCTAATTGTACCGACAAGTACTGAAACACGACTCGTCCAGGGCGCACCCCAAAAAAGGACAAGCGGTAGAAAATGGATGGATGGAACAATAGTACGCTTACAGCTAGCATTAGTGGAATACCAAAATATTATGATGTAATCATAATAATATGACTCCTTTAAAGCGCCTTATAATCCGCTGCGCCCTACCTTAAGGCGGTGGTGTACCACAGGTGTACGTTCTAGAACCCTCTCCGTTCCTGAGTTGCCACAAAGTAAACAACTGCTGGACTCCATTCATTTCTTCAACCTTGTGCCCGCAGAGCGACTCATTCACGACGTGAGGCAGAAGATCCACAACATGGAGGGTAAGTCCCGCCATTCCACCGAGGACACACCACGTGTGGGACGTAACCACCTGTCAATCACTCCCCCCCCTACGCAGACATTTGCATCTCCTGTGGAAGTCTGCACGTGAGCATCGAACACCCGCTCTTTGCCGGAGGAATGTGCCTGGGCTGCAAGGTCAGCCATCGCTCGCCGCCGTCTAGTGGCCGCTTCAAGTATCGCAGCTCATATTTGCGTTAAAGAACGTACGCGGTATTGCCAAAAGTATTCGGCCACACCTGCCTTGACTCAGATATGAACTTGGAAGTGCCATACCGTTCCGAACCCATAGGGTTCAATATGACCTTTTGCAGCTTTAACTCTTCTGGGGAGGCTGTCCACAAGGTTGCAGAGTGTGTTTGTAGGGATTTTCCACCATTCTTCCAAAAGGGCATTGGTGAGGTCACACACTGATGTTGGTGGAGAAGGCCTGGCTCTCAGTCTCCCTTCTAATAGGTGTTCTATCGCAGTGGTCCCCAACCACCGGTCTGCGGCCCGGTACCGTTCCGCGGACCGATTGGTACCGGGCCGCACAAGAATTAAAAAAAAAAAAAAAAACATTTTTTATTTTATTATTTTTTTTTTTTTAATGAAATCAACATAAAAAACACAATATATACATTATATATCAATATAGATCAATACAGTCTGCAGGGATACAGTCCGTAAGCACACATGATTGTATTTAATTATGTAAAAAAAAAAAAAAAAAAAATTATTTTTATTTTTTTATTTTTTTAAATAAATCAACATAAAAAAAAATATTTTTATTTTTTTTTAATGTATTTTTTTAATGAAATCAACATAAAAAACACAATATATACATTATATATCAATATAATTCAATACAGTCTGCAGGGATACAGTCCGTAAGCACACATAACTGTATTTAATTATGTTAAAAAAAAAAAAAAAAAAACAATTTTTTATTTTTTTTAATGAAATCAACATAAAAAACACAATATATACATTATATATCAATATAGATCAATACAGTCTGCAGGGATACAGTCCGTAAGCACACATGATTGTATTTAATTATGTAAAAAAAAAAAAAAAAAAATTTTTTTTTTTTTTTTAATGAAATCAACATAAAAAACACAATATATACATTATATATCAATATGTAAAAAAAAATTTAAAATTTAAAAAAAAAAAAAATTATATATATATATTTTTTTTTTTTTAATGAAATCAACATAAAAAACACAATACATACATTATATATCAATATAGATCAATACAGTCTGCAGGGATACAGTCCGTAAGCACACATGATTGTATTTAATTATGTTTAAAAAAAAATTTAAAAAAATAATTATTTTTTTATTTTTTATTTATTTTTTTATGAAATCAACATAAAAAACACAATATATACATTATATATCAATATAGATCAATACAGTCTGCAGGGATACAGTCCGTAAGCACACATGATTGTATTTATTTATGTAAAAAAAAAAAAAAAAAAAAATATTTTTATTTATTTATTTATTTTATTTTATTTTTTATGAAATCAACATAGAAAACACAATATATACATTATATATCAATATGGATCAATACAGTCTGCAGGGATACAGTCCGTAAGCACACATGATTGTATTTAATTATGTTAAAAAAATAAAAAAATAAAAATTAAAAATACACCCCCCCCCCCCCCCCTCCCCCCACCGGTCCGTGGGACAAATTTTCAAGCGTTGACCGGTCCGCGGCTACAAAAAGGTTGGGCACCACTGCTCTAGAGTCCAGTGGTGACGTGCTTTACACCACCGCATCCCACACATTGCATTGGACTTGGTGATGTATGGCTTAGACGCAGCTGCTCGGCCATGGAAAGCCATTACACGAAGCTCTCTGCGTACTGCACATGGGCTAATTGGAAGGTCACATGACGTTCGGAGCTCTGTAGCAACTGACTGTGCAGAAAGCATCCGCTGACCTCTCTGTCAGTTTATGTGGCTTACCACTTGGTTGCTGTTGTTCCCCAAACTCTTCACTTTTCTTATAGTAAAGTTGACTTTGGAATATTTTAGGAGCGAGGAAATTCCACGACTGGATTTGTTGCACAGGTGGCATTTTATGACAGTTCCACGCTGGAAATCACTGAAAGTGGCCCGTAGAAACAGTCTCCATGCCTAAGTGCTTGATTTGATACATTGGGCCAAGTGATTAGGACACCTGATTGTCATCATTTGGATGGCTGGCCAAGTACTTTAGGCAATATAGTTGTATTTGTTTGTGTTCTGTGTGCGGGTGTTGATGGTGCCTCCCCTGGCAGAACTGCTTCCTGGAGTGTGCTTACCAGTACGACGACGATGGCTACCAGTCCTACTGCACCATCTGCTGTGGTGGGCGTGAGGTGCTCATGTGCGGGAACAACAACTGCTGCCGGTGAGCACATCTTTATTATTATTATTATTATTGTTTAAGGCTCCGATAAAATATAATATTCCACTTAAAAAATTGTTGTATAAATATTGCACATTTTGCGTGTTTAAATGGTATTTTTAATGTGACAGTAAAGTAAGTAGTAGTCAAGTCAAACATGGGATTTATTTTTATTTTTTTGTTAAAAAGATAAAAATGAATTAAAATCAATGTTGTCAATTACTGACCTGTTTGAAGG